>NC_056743.1:1699604433-1699759433 GCF_019279795.1 Protopterus annectens | reverse complement strand
TTTTTCTAGCACTGAACACATGAAAATGTAATGTTATGCATAAATGTGATATACAGAATTTTAAAGGTAGAAAAATAATAAACATTTAAGTAATAAATATTTAAATAAGCATCCTAAACGTTGATGTTAGCTGTAAACAGCAGGATTCATTAAGTGACCTGTGTATAAACTCTGCCTAGTATAAGAATATTTAATTGGAAATTATACTTTTCCATGTTTGTTTGAATTATGCAAAGCAGAAGCAATATTAAGTAGAATTTTCTGGTACCAAGAACCAGAGCTTACATAGTGTGCCAACTGGAAAAACAGGCTAAACACCTTCACAACCACTTCCGATACAATAAAATGTAAATCTTCATGCATTTCCAAAGAGTTTATTTATTTATTTACTCTTTTATTTTACATTTGTTTACCAGGAAAGTCCAACTGGGCACATTCTTTTTCAGCAAAGTCCTGGGGAGAAAAATTCCACTTAAACAGAACTATATCATATACAGATAAATGAACATTATAAACTTAAAAAGTACATATAGAAGATAACACAGGTAAATTCAGTCTAAGGTTGATATTGAAGTTAAATGGTACATTCAGTTTAAGATAACATTGGATATGCACAGGCAAGTAACTCAGTAGAATACATGAGAATGCAGATAAATCCACATTATAAACTTAAAAGTACATATAAAAGATAAACAGGTAGATTTAGTTTAAGGTAACACTGTATATACACAGTCAGGTAGCTCAGAAGAATACATGTGATTGAGAGGTAATGTGGAAATGTGTTTATTAATACAAACATAAGGTTATGCTCTTTCATCCATAATGTAACCGGACTTCATCATAACCATAGTTCAAACTAGTTTTCTCATTGAAATATAACATTGAAACGGTCATATGACTTAAAAAACATTTATCTTAAAGGAACAGTAGTAAGTGAAATCACCAAAATGCTATATGCTTTTCTACAAAATTGTTTGCAATTAAAACAATACTGTATTGAATTAGTATTACTTATATAACAGAAATAAAAAAATACATAAATGAAAAAATATTATAAAAATTACAGTATAAATATCACAGAAACTGTGCCCAATAACATTCAATGTTTAGAACATTTATTTTTTCATTTACATATTTTGTATTTATATTATATAAGTATGGCTCTAATGAAGAAGAAAGGCATGGCACAACATGTAACAACGCACTCTGATCTTAGAGAATTGTACTGGGTCATTCTAGATTGCACATTACAATAAATCAACATACAAAGATGCAAAATCACAACAAAGATGGCTACTTCTACACATACCTTATTCATAATTTTGTGTGAAAAACATTAAGAGACAAAACAATTAAATTCTAATTCATAGCAAAGATATTACTTATTAAGTCTTTATCCTCAACTTTTAAAATTCAATGTCAAGGAGTTGAAAAGTCCAGTGTGGGTCAAAGCCAGAATCCTGCACTGGCAGCCTTTTCTGCGGTTTCGTATTCAGTCAAGTTGCCTTAACTTTACAACAGTAAGCTTAGAAACACAAATCAAAAATGAACATCAGTTATTTCTACAAAAAGTTGGATTGCAGTGCAGCTGGCATCAAAGTTTGCCAAATGCAATTAAAAATTCCTACCCGGAGATGTTGTTTAGTTAGCCAAAAAAAAAAAATAGTTTTTTCTTTATCAGTCTCACTTAGTCCAACCTTACTTCAAATTTGTCTCCTGGTAACAGGTAGAAGCATTCAGTACGAGGGCATGCAGCCATGTGAAATTAATTATTGACAATGCAAACCCCCTCCCACATTAACTGGTCAGCATGATACCGTATCCTTTGTATACACGGAAGTACTTACTCATCTTTGTAATTTGCTAAACGCTGATTGGGTGGGGATGCATTACATCACACACAATATTATGCAATAAGTGATGTGCATTTACAATATATAGCAGGTGTATAAAACATGTTGTATTTTATACAAATTATTGTCGACTGTTTTTTTTTCCAAAGCTAGCACTTTAACCTAGGCAAGTATCAAGCATGCATATATTTTAACTGCACAGCAGAATTTGGGTTATTTGGGGGTTCTAGTTACATTCTAATGTTTGTAACTATAAATGGCACTTCTTAGCTTCCCTTAGACAGCATTAACTACAATTCCCATCAGTGTCACCATTAAAGGTATAATTAATAGTTGTCCTATAACAGGTAAGTGGATATTTCCGGAGCTATAGAGGTGACCTGATTCTTGTTTCTTGACAGCCTTTTGTAAGATCACACTTTGGTGACAGCAATAATTCAGGATGGTGGATATAATAAGTAAATGTAATTAAACTATTTTTATATTGTATGGTTTCTGTATTTATGTACTGCTTTCTAGCAAAGGATTTTGAGCAGTTGTATTTCCAACTCTTTGCCCCAAGAAGTGCGGCTTTTTGTAAGTGTATAACAGCTGCTGAGCTTGGTGAGTAGCGAGTCTTCCCCTCATTGAATAAAGCTGCAGGGACAGCTTCATTTTGCTTTTGATGAATACAGAATAAGCATACTTTTTCTGAGATTTCCCTGAGGTTAATTTCTGTAAATATTTTGCGCTTTTTTAATGCCATAGTTCCTAGGTTCCAAACAGGCTTAGGCATGCATGAAGTCCAGGAGTTTTAGTTTGTCATTGTTTGATATACATTTGGAGATGTGGTGGAAATTCCAATAAAGGCATCTAAAGTAATAGTTTAATGTGTGTAGCCACTAGACATTTTGCATGGAAAACATACTGAGATAAAACAAGTAGATTCTAATTCAGACCAAGCAAATTACTTGTTAAGTCTTCCTCCACTTTTAAAATTCAGTGCTAGGGAGTCAGAAAATTCAGTGTGGGTCAATGCCAGAATCCCACAGTGGTGGCCTTTTCTGTGGCTTCTTTCAGTGTGACAATCACTAACCCACAGTCTTATGCAAAACAGACCAACTGGAAGCATTTTGCAGTGCATTCTCAATCCCTGACTGTGACTAAATTGCTTAAATCACTATAATGCTGTAAAACCCGCAGTAGTGGTGCTGCGGTAGCATTGTCGAATCACAGCAAGACGTTGTCATGTTCGATTCTCAGCTAGAGCGTCTTCTATGTGAAGGCATGTATGAATGGGCATGCCTTCATTGAAGGTTGTGCGTCAGGGCTGGTAACTCGGCACGTAAAAATCCACTACCAAACGTTAGTGGACCGGAGTTCCGCTGTGGTGACCCCTAACCGGGATAAGTCGAAAGACACAACAACTATAATGCTGTAAAAGCAAAGTGAACAAACGTCATCAGTTTTCATCTTACCTGCAGGTTGGTGAGACAATCACAACATAACATCCTGTTTCATTGCCTGTTGCAAGTTGTGGGTGGGTCTGCAATGTGCGGCCATAAACAACTTTTTTTAAAGTGCTCTGACAGGCAGTCAGGGGTTGGGCACTGTCTCATGACACTGACATCATCACGCACGTCCCTGCATGTTGATGATGTTGTGGGATATGCTGGTGGTGTGCGATGATGTCAGCAATTAACTAAAAATTGTAAATAAAGGGAAAAAAAATTGTGATTTCAGGGGGCCACTTGGGAATTCATGGCATACCATTATTTTAGCATCAAAACTGGGAAATTCTGAGGAATTCGGTACTGTTGAGAGGTATGGTATAAGGCTAATGGCATTATTAAATGAAATAATTACATTTGCAGAAAAAAATACACGCATTCACTCATATAAATATATATAGCTTATCTTTGTTATCTCTCTCATTTTATATATATATATATATATATATATATATATATATATATACACACACACACACACACACACACACATATATATATATATATATATATATATCAGTGGGCTTATATCATGGTTTATAAGATTTGGACTGACCAGAAGGAATGTAGCTTGTATCCCTATACTCACAGTATGCAAAACCAAAAGATACCAAAGTGCCTGATGCAGAAATATAAGTGGCCAGATTGAATAAAGCCTACACAGTCTGTTTTCACCATGTGCGAGTCTTGCTGCAGTGTGTTCACAGGAGAGCACTGTTATAGGTTCAATTAGTGGCTCTACATGTAGAGCTGCACAAACAAGGTAAACACCATGACATGCTAATTATAGCATGAGCAGCTGAACTGTATGCTGATCAACCAATCCAAGATGAAGAAACTATTCAAGTAGCTATAAAGCAACTATGTAGACTCAGTACTGGTTTTCCCTGTGAATTCCAAAACTTACTGGAATACAGACATGGAAAGGAGTCTACACAGAAACAATGTTGGGGCTGCTGTTGCTTTAATCCATGTGTATGTGCAACAGGCTGAAGTCTATGCTGCTGCTGCTAATAGACCATGGCCAAGATGGAGAAGAGTTTTTAGACCCCATTACATTTATCACAATCTGCATGATGTGGAAATTGTAGAGCACTACAGGGTGGATAGAGACACCCTACAGGAACTCTGCAACCTTTGTCATCCTCATCTCAGAGCCAGGGCAAACCGAGGGGAACCCATACCAGTGGAGACAAAGGTATGTGTAGCACTTAGAATTTTAGCTACAAGAACCTTTCAGAGACCAACAAGGGACATGCTGTGGGTGTCACAGGCATCAGGATCCAGGATCTTCCATCAATTTCTGAATGCTATGCTATTGCATGCCAGTGACCACATATATTTTCCCTGTACTCCTGAGGACAGGGCCACAAATATGCAAGAGTTCTACCCTCTAGCACACTACCCTGAAGTACTGGGTGCCATAGATTGCACACATATAAAAATTAAGGCACCATCTGGGAAACAGGGAAAGCTCTATATAAATAGAAAGGGCTACCACTCTATTAACTGCCAAGTTGTGTGTAATACCGAGGGAATCATCTTGAACATGTCTGCTGGCAACTCAGGCAGTTACCACAACTCACACATCTGGCACATCTCCCAAATGTTTCAGATATTCACTAAGGGGGATATCCCACAGAGTCATGTACTGGAGGATGCAGGTTATGCACTGGAACCGTGACTAATGATGCCCATTAGAAATACACACACACATCTGCTAAAGAATGCATTAATGAGGCACATGTTGAACCCAGAAATATCACAGAGCATGTGTTTGGGCTGCTGAAGTCATGATTCTGGTGTCTAGATACATCTGGGGGAAGCTCTGCACTACAGTCCATGTACATGTACTGAAATATTCACTGTATGTGCCATGCTACATAACATCATCCTGAGAAAACAGCTTCAGCAGGATCAGCAAAGGGAAGGGGTATACACCCAACCACCAATGGTAAGGTCACCACAACCACACTCAAGTCAGGAGTCACAGGGGGAACCAGCAGCTGCTGTGGGTGTAGGCAGATGTAGATGTGCTCAATATGCCCTTGCATTGGCTAAGAGGCAATGCATAGCACACTCAGCCACCACCTAAGGGGCTAAAACCTTCCTCCTATGCACATTCATATAGTAACATTGATGCCAGGCAATTCTTACAACCTTTACCTACCCATGTAATGGCTGTGTACTGCTAGCATCAGAGAGAGTCAGCCCTGAACTAAAACTGTTGCAACTGCTGGGTTTAGAAGGTAAGTTTTGAATCTGGAGTGTAATGTTTAATAATACAAATGAATGACATATCCTTGCATGTTGTTACTTGGTAATGTAAGCAAGTAAATGGTGGGTGATTTGTACAGAAATTAATTTAACATGTGACAGCAGAGACTTGTGTGACTTATACATGTCCGTTATCCAGTAATAGGCCTCAGGCACAAAGATTCACCCAGTCATATCCCTTCGTAAGTACTGTTGGATCACCAAATATCCTCAGTTTAGCACCATACTTTTGTACTGCAAGATCATTAAAGAGAGAAGTGTGCATGTGTCTGTGTGTCTGTATGGGTCCTCCAGATAAAACTGGTGTGTGAGTGTCTGCATGAACACAGCCAAGCTCTGGGTTAGCTCTACGTCTTGGTATGTCAGGATATGTGAGCTGTGCATAGTAGAGGTGGTAGTTCATCACTGTCACACCTGACCATGAGAACTGGCTCTGTCAGGAGTTGTATTGGCACATCCATGCCCACAGTCAGATGCACTGCTGCTACCTGAATGTGACTGTTGTCTGCTGGAGAAGCTCCTCTCATGAGGGTGCCCAGGACCACAACCCCATGGCCTGCCATGTCTGGATGTGGAGACCTCAAACACTGACTGAGCAGTGGAAACAGTGCCACTATGGAAGTGTGATCTGGCATGGCCACGTTAGATAATAGCAGATGATGTGGCTGACCTACACCCAAGAAAATGCTGTTGCCCTCCCAGTAGACATTCCATCACAAACAGTACCCATTCCACTGTGTCATTCATCCGATCCATGGTGAAGGCAGTCACGCATGTCAGCATGTGCCACATCTACAACCTTAAGCATTTATCTGGAGGACCTATGGGAGTGTGCCTATTCCTCCATGATGGCCCTAAACATATGCTGAGTAGTATGGGAAGAGATACCTGTATCAGGTGGAGGAGGGATAGCAAGCCTCCAATGAGCACCCCCTAACAACCCTCCTGTGTGGTACCTCACCTACAATTTGGTTATGGCCAGAGTCAACAGGCACTTAAGCAGCAGTAATCACACTTCCCTGATTGCCTCACCCACCAACTGGGGATGGATGAATGTCAACCTCAGTGTAAGATTTAACCTCTGCACCCCCCAACTGTATCTCTGTTTGGCCATCATCATCATCAGAGTTTGTCAGTACTTTGACATCAGGTAGTAAGAGTCCTACACTTCCACTGTCACTATCACCTGTGATAATAAGCAACAAACACAGGAAATACATTAGTAGCTACACTACTATAGGCAAATATATGTTAACAAACTAACAGTGATGCCACTACTACAGACAGTACAGCCATACACACAACAGTACTGACACCCACATCATACATATGGGTAAAAGTTTTATATTTCTTTGAACTGCTCATCATCACTGACAAAGAAGCTATTTGGCTTACCATGTGCAGCTGATGCTATGCTTCCCAGAGAAGGTGGTCCAGGAAGAAGTTAAGCAAAATTTAAGGATAACATCACCACAATTAACAGTAACTCAGGAGGTAAAACTTGTTGTCCTTTATATGTCCATTAACTATACTTTCAACAAGAACTTGTATGACAAATCTAACCTAAGCCTATTTGTAATCAGTCAGAATGTGTTGTTAATTGTAGCAATCTAAAGTCCCCCCCAACCAATGTAATGTCAAACATAACTAACGTATTGCTGTAAATATTTTACTATACAGGAGTATTTAACAATTAAGATACATAACCCTACCTGGAAGCTCGTCTTGGGACATACTTGCTGTCCCTGAAACAGCAGCACCAATGTCAACAACATTCTATTCTGCATTTTCCTAGGATCCCTGACAGTGTACAGGAACTCCTCATTTGCCAGTCACAGGCCACTACAGCTGCTCTCCTCCGTGTAGATGAGATCATGTCAGTGGCCCTCTGGCACACCTGATCATATGTCCTGCTGTTTCCACCTACTGCATTTACATCAGCAACTATCTGCTGCCAAATTTGCATATTGCTTGACATATCTCCATGTCCCCTCTCAAGCAGAAAGGCACCATATCACCTAAAAGCTTCCATAATGACCTAATTCTTAGGGCCACTGAAGGAGAGTTTTCAGGTATTGAGACTCCTGAGTGCTATATTCTTAGGTGACCTAAAACAGAACAGAAGGATAATACACTTAAGTATCACATAACTAAAACATTCCTGTTTTCAGATAAAACAGAAAAGGTGGCATTTCACAATTACTCACTGGAGAAACAATGGGAAAATTCTCTCTCTCCTCAGCTGCCCATAACTATAGGAGTCCCACAGGGTTCTATCTTAGGACCACTACTATTCACAATCTTCACAAATGACCTCCATACCTCCACACAGCATGCATCTATCATTCAATATGCAGATGACACTACCTTTATCTGTACTGCACAAAACATTTCCACCCTCCTGCAAACCACTCAACTAGCATTCTCTGACGTTGAAAACTACCTAACCAAAGCCAACTTATCCTCAATCCAAAAAAAACTCAGCTTATGCTTATAACCAGTTCTAAGAAAAACTCTGATAACAGTCAATTCACTATCTACTCCACAAATGCTACTCCAGTCGCTCCAGTGGCACAGTCTAAGCTATTGGGAATAACCATAGACTCCCACCTAAAATTTGATAGTCATCTCAACTTAACTATTAAAAAAGTACATGCCAAACTGGGTTCACTCTACCGTATCAAACCATTTCTTACCAACAACACAAGATCAGCCATTGCTCGCTCCCAACTTCTATCCACCCTACTATATGCATCTCCCATTCTGACTAATCTCAACAAAACTGAACTAAGCAAAATGGAAGCCTGCTATAACAGAATTGCCTGCTTTGTTGCAAATTGCTCATATAGAACTCATCACTGTACTGCTTTGAGACAGCTCCACTGGCACGAGCTGCTCAACCTCCTCACCTACAATCAGCTCTGCCTCTGTCATTCTATCTATTAGCACCCCAATAAGTGTCCTGCCCTCAAAAACCTAGTACATCACTCAGCCAAAAGGCCTCTTAGATCATCACACAAACTACTACTAGAAGTCACCAACAGCTACAGTAGCTTTGGAGATGCACTATATAGTAGTTCATTGGCTAAAAAATGGAACTCTGTCCCCACTAGCATTCAAAACATATCATCCAAAGCCTCCTTTAAAGACCTCATTAGACAACATCTCAAACAAAGTTGGCAGTGCCATGATTGCTCCCCAGGCTCATGAAAGCGGATAAGGTACACATACTAAACCTAGAGTACTTGATAATAGTTTTCAGTCTTACTCACAAACACTGGCTAATCTACAATGTATGTACTGTACCTGTGTACTATGTATGTATTCTACCTATGTTCCAAATTTCAGTTGTACACCAGAAATCTATTAAGTACCTTTATTTTTAAATTGATATTTTCTTGTTTGTTCTCTCTACTGTAACTGTTGATGTGCTGCATACCACTGTAAAAACACGTCTCTTGTAATTTGTGTGTATACTGATCATGTCTAAATGTATCTGTAATTTTTCTATGTGGAACTTTTCTCCAAGGGCCTCTGCTGAAAAAGGGCCTTTTCAGCTCAGTCAGACACCCCCAGTTAACAAATGTAAAATAAATAAATAAATAAATAAATATTTGGAATATGAACAGCAGGAACTGTGTGGTTGTAACATATTAAATTCACACACAATGCAAGGCTGGATGCAAAACAAGGAAAGTAACAATAGCAACATATCCTTGTTTGTGCCAAAACAGAAATGCAGCTTTGCTCCCCCATCCCCCAAAGAAAAGGCAAATAACACATTTTGCTAACAAACCATCAGCGAAATGCTAAAAGTGCAATCAAATTAGCTGTCCCTGAAACATGGCTACAGATGTTAATGCAAAACATTACATTTAAAGCTATTGCCAGTCATGTACACATGTGAAATGCCCTGACAAACATACCCTAATGCATACGGATAAAAGTAGCATTTGCTAATTAATATATTATATAATACTAAACAGATTTGTCTTAATGACATTTCACCATATGCAGTATATAGCTAAAAATGCAAGCATAACTTCATAAAGTCAGTAGTCTTCTGTGCAGATATATCCCAAAGTAATAGCCTCTTCTGTGTTCTCCACATAAACAAGTCTCCTCACCTTCAGGTTCCGTAGCTACATGATTGCCTTTTTATGGTGTAGATTCAGAGCTGTGAGCATGGTGAAGATGCAAATGAGATGTGAACTCATTAGAATTGCTGAATCCCTAATACTTTGCTCTGTGTATCTGATATAAACATTGTGCAGCCACTCTGTCAGTGTTTGTTAGTACTGGATTGCAACTGTGAATGATTACTGGTAGGATGAGGGAAAACACAACAGCAATGAAGACTGCTGTACCTCCAGTGAGTGTGTCAGGTTAGACTTATAAAGTGTAGTAGTAATTTTATCAAGGTTGGAAATGTAAGTAAGCAGCACACAATTCACAGGTTTTGTTCATTAACATCCAACCCCCCCCCCCTTCATTCATTGGCAATTGTATATTATTGCCATTTAATATCTTCACACATTTTAAGGACAATGATATAGGATGCTCTACAGGCTGCATGTCTCAGATTACTAGTTATAAATGGTTGTGTGATCAATCACTGCACCGCATTAATACATGTACAAATAACTGTCATGGTTTGTTAGAACAATGGATGATGATGCAATTGGTTGTATGCAGAATGATTTCAGTTCTGTGCTGCAAAGATGTGTGTGTGGCAAAGAGGGATAAGGCACTCTTACTGTATTCTGGAGGTTCATTGGAGTGAGAGTTCAAATCCAGACCTATCTAAAAATATTTTATGTGTACTAACAAACATTTTGTAGTGTTTATTTCATTACTTTTTCAACTACTTTTCCATTTTATTTTATTTTTGCCAGTGTTTGTGTGGTGTGTGGCTTAGCTCAAACAAGGAAAATGGAGAATATGAATGTCAGGTTTGGTTGTGCTTATCTTGTTTGAGCAATGCTTACCAGTGTGCAAGCCTGGACTAGTGGCCAAAAGAGGAAGTAGACAGAACACCTGCAGACAGGGCATCTGTAAAGGTATAAAGGTCAAAAAGGATGCATTGTTGCAAATTTTGCTTTCCATCACACAACACTGCTAGGCGACATTGTGCAGCAGTTAGCAAGGCAGAATACAGGCTGTCAAATGAAAACAAATACATTCAATTAATTCTGTTGGGCACTGCACAAACACGCTAAGTGGTGTTGTGTGGCGATTAACACAAAGAACTTAAGAATGAGTTGGAAATTATGGAACTGTCATGTAACTAGTCCTGTGGCAGCAGGTGTAAGTATAGGGATGGAATACAGATGGCCCTGGGTTCTAGTACAGAGTGTGCAGCCTATTTTTACTGTTGTGACTGTGCAATTTACAACAATGAACTGAAAATATTTACAAGTGTTATTTCAACTTTCTTGTGGGAACAGGTGTAAGTGTAGGGCTGCCATACCATACCATACATATGGTCCTGGGTTCTAATACAGGATATTCCACACCTTTTTGCTGTTGTTACATTTCCCATTATATTCAGTCTCATTTACAACACTTTGGATAATGGAGCTGATATTAACTATATATATATGAGGGATAAGACACCCTTATTGTATTGTCAGATGTATGACTGAGAGTATACTGTCTACTATATTTCTGTAAATATAATTTTGCTATCTAGAGTTGGATGGCCTTCACAGTTAAGACACATACACAGCTGGATCTGTATACAAGAACCTTGTCAGGTCACACACATACATGTGTAAGACCTCAAACGGTCGCATGTATTTATGAATGATTCCTGACTATGTGTGAGCGGCACTTCTTCTGTGGCAAAGATGGAACATCACAGCTGTGGAAGAAAATGTTTTGCCCTTTATGCCTAGGTTTGAATCCCATACTTTAAAAATCAATTTTACCAGTGTATAAAGCCAAAAACAAATGTGTCAGGTCATGACATTTATGCCCCCAGTGCATGTCTGCAAACTTAACTCACCTAACAGTTATCTTCCAATTTTCAATATGTATTTCCAAGCATCAAATATTAACCTTCCAATGTAAAAAAATGTATTTCCTTCCTGCTTGTCCAATTAATATCGCATAAATGCGGTTGACATCATTGCTTGGGTTTGAGCACTACCAGTAAATGTGATAACAGGAAATGGCGGGAAATCATTAGTTACCATTGCTTTAGTTCAGGTGTTAGACATGTCTGGAGTTAGGCGTGAAGGTGCCCAGTTTAGGGCACAGAGATAGGTATTCAAGAGTTCAGGTTATTTATTGGACTCCTGGTAAAGCACTACAGCCAAAGGCTTCTGCAGGGGGATTATTCTGGATCCAGTAAAAGTATGAGGATTGGAGTAGTTTGGCTCAGGCTGTATGCAGTGCTACTGGCATCCCACTCAGTGGAGAACAGTGTTGGCATCATTTTAATGACCTACAGAGGAGCAAGAGGGATACCTTCAACCAGTGGTTAACTGAATTTCAACCTGCTGACATCCCATAGCTGTGTAAGTATGATAAGAGAGTATTTGTAATACATAGAAAGCTAAATATAGGCAAAACTGGTATGCATAATGCTATTCTGTTCTTTTCTATTCTTTGCACAGCTAATGCTGAATTAGAGTTTATTCGTCGGACTCATGTTGATCAAATGGAGAGACTGATGGAAGCAAGTGGTATGTATGCAGCACAAGAGAAGTATTGTAGCTTTAAAACATAAAGATAGATTTTTGTTTTATTTATACAGTTGTAGCAAATTAAGCATATCCTAACTGTAAAAGCAAGTATGCATGCATTACTCTCTAGCATAGACCAACTTTGGGAATCAAGTATAAGACTGTAGTCAGAGGTTGTGGGTTCAAACACCACAAGTATTATTCAGTACTGCATTTCTTTAACAAAATTACATAAAATTAAACTATACAAGTAGCATATATGACCTGCTGTTAACTGTAATCTGTGTAATTGGACCAAGCATATGTTCAATATATGCACATTGCAAGTATTACTTTCAGCAATCTGTAGTTATATTGTGTAGTTGTTAGGATGTGTACTTAAATGTAATACTTCAGATAAAATAGTTGTATAATTTTGTTAATGCATTGTATGTCACATATGATGATACTAAATTTATCTGTTTTTTTTTCTCTCACCCCAATCTTTATCTCTTTTTGTTCTGTGCCATCAAAATGTCTCCATGTCACCCAAATGTAACAAATCACTAAGTGCTTCACAGCACAGTGAGGTAGGCCAGCCCCAGTGGATCATCCTGCTCCCTCTCCACTGGTTCCAGCACCATTGCCCAGCAAGCCTGGGACCCAACTTGGTAGCACTGCCTCTGCTGCCCCTGAACTACCTGTGCTCTCAGGTAGTACTGCCCTGGAAGCTGGTGATATGGTGTCCTCCAGAAGCAGTAGCAGAGGTGGGGATTTCATCACCTGCCAGGAGATGCCAGGGTTAGTGCATAGGGGTGTACATCGCAACACTGGTGAAAACCTACACCAGATGGAGAGGCTGCTCTCCCTCATGATACTTAGGAGGAGAATATGTCCAGTACTCCAGCTGACAGCAGAGTAAGGGGATAGTGATGACAGTCCAGTTAGTGAGGACTAGATTCTCACTGAATCCATGTTTGATGGGCAGGAGCATGGTGTTGCTCAACCTTTTGTGTCCCTCACCATCCATGTGTCTTATCTTGTTTGTCTTGTTTGCATTTGCTTCCTAACCTACCCATCTTACCTGACCCAGAAAAAAAAATGCCCCTTACCCAGCATTCATCTCTTACTGAAGTAAAAAATTGGCACTTTTCTCACAAAAACATAATATCGTCCCATACATAGCTCTGCATTTTGCACATGTGTATTCTTGACAGACTTGATTCAGTCAAACTGGCTATACAACATGATTACATTGTTGTCACTCCACTTTCTGGAGGTGACATACACATTCAGCTAATATTCTGCACATATTTTCAGTTTACACTGTTGAAGAAACAGACAGCTGTGGTTCTTTCCTACCTCCCTCCTGCACATTCCTGTATTACTTTATCTTTGTTCTTCTCCCTGCTTGCTTCCCATTTTACCACTATACTATCTACCTGATTTTAACACCTATAATTTAGTCAAAAAATAGAATCACACACAACACATACAAGAACCAGAAAAAGCAATGGATCCCTTCACTTTTTGACCACTAAGTTTGTGCGGAGTTTGGCATAATGCACTAATGGAAGTGATGGTGAGCAACTGTACTATGCTGCAGTTAGTTCCGCACAATGCCGCTTAGCCTTGCTAAGCTGCATCAACACATACAATAACATATGCTGAATGTACTATAAAGAATAATGTCATTGCGTTATCACTATTTATTTAAAAGTATTACATACATCTAGATTTGAACACAGTATCATCTGGACCCAAAAAGAAAAGTATCAATGCATTTACACTTGCTGCCACAGAATCGGATGAGCAGCAGGTGTGTTTCATGCATTCAGTACCAACTCTCAGAATTTTAGCAATAAGGCTTGCATTTGCACACTACTTAACTACATGCAGACAGGGAAAGTAATGGAAATGTGTATCTGTCATGTGCAAACAATTTGCCAACCATTGCAGAAATCTGCTGCTCACCATTGTTCTATGCAAAGTAAATATTAGCATGTGTTAGTGCTTACTGTCCATTTACTTTTCATGCCATGAAACTACATGTGGAAACATAACAAACCGAAGGTCCTACCAAAGAATATGTCATATATTTATAATATAGCCATGTGTTGCTTCCCCCCATGCACTGCAATCCTGATCTTTCAGTACTTGTTCACAAATATATCAACTTCACTACAGAAATTAATAACAAATGTTGTGTGGTATGCAGCGCACATCAATCTGGTAACATGCAGAACTAAAACTATCTTCACAGTTGAACATACCTACACATCCATCAACTGACCCTGGGAACTATAGACCCATAAGCCTAACCAGTGTTATCTTCAAGGCTATGGAAAGAATCATCATCTGCAAGGATATAGATGACATTCAAACTCTTGACCTGACCCACTTTGATTTTGTAATGGGTAGGTCTTGCTTATTAGACCTAGTGGACTCCTTTGAGAATGTCACCAAAGCCCTGGATGAAGGAAAAACAGTACAAACTATCTGTCTTGATTTAGAGAAGGCATTTGGCAAAATCCCCCATTCAGGTGTCATAAAGAAAGTCTCCCATATGGGGATTAACCCATACTTTACTAGATGAGTAGCCAAATGGCTCACTGACAGAATGCACATTGTCAAAGTTGGGGAGTACACCTCCAGCAGTAGATCAGTTACCAGTGGAGTACCACAAGGATCTGTGCTGGGCCCTCTATTGCTTGGAAACTATTTGAAGTCCAGGTGAAGGTAGATGGCCTATAACTTACCAAGTTGGTAGATGACTGTAAACTGGGTGCAATCATGTAGAGTCCTCCAGAGATGTAAACATAATACAGAAAGGGCCAAACTCACGGACTGAAATGTAAAGGAAAAAATGCCTCATTGTCTCCTTTGACAAAGAAGCAGCCCCTGCTAATTATGATATAGATTGCACCTCTCTAAACTCAAACTCCATGGTGCAAGACTTGGGAACACAGGTTGATAGCAATCTACACTTTGATCACAATGTGTCCATAGTGGTAAGAAAAGCATTCTACATTTTGCACCTCATAAATAAGGGCATCACATCCAAGACCAGGAAGGTCATAGCTTCACTGTACTCTACTTTTATCAGACCACTAATTGAGTACAATGCTCCCTTCTGTATGTACCTCAACAGACACCTGCAACAGCTGGAGAGACCACAGAGGTTTCTAAGAGAATCCAGGGCCTCCAAAACTTGGCATATATGGAAAGACTGAAAGCCGTATCACTGTACTCAGTATCATACTGGTTGCTGAGTGGCAACCTGTGCCTGGCCTACAGAGCAGTCTTGGACTCTGCCTAATGTGAATGCTGGACACCTGAAAATCAAATGGGTCAAGAATAACTTGCTTCAGGGATATCAACCTAGCCTGTGACATAAACAGAATATGCTGGAGAAACAGATATATCTCCCAGAAATTGCCACGCCTCTAGAATAGGCTTCCACTCCATGTGAATCAGAACTCCTCAATAACCCTATTCAAGTGCAACCTTGGCAACTGGATGGGTGACTGTAAATTGACTCCAAAACACACTCCAAAACACACTTAAATGCCAAAATTTAATAAGTAAAGCTTTCGGGCTCACCACCCTTCATCAGTACATGAAAACAATGAAGTTTTTCACAACATTAAATAGGGGTACAGATATTGCAATTAACTATTTAAATTATTTAAAATTATACTAACATGCATAAAAAAAATTTTAAAATAATTAAATTGTCCCTTACTATTCATATAATATAATTAATTACATCTATTTGCACATGTATAAATAAATACATTTGCATTACCCTAAAATCGCCCTGTACAAAATATATTTCATGTAAAACTTCTTTTATACACATTACTATATGCACACTGCATAACAAATATTACTTCATATTTCATAGACATTCAGTCAAAAAAAATTCATTATGAAATATAAATTCTTAAATATATACATTTCATAAATACTTTAATAAAGAAACCATAATAAAAATATATTCTCAAATATTTTCTCTCTGTCTTTTTACCAATACCGGCTTTATGCTAACTGTATTATTTAGACCTGGTGGTGTGTCTGCCTGTAACCTAGTGATCCATTCATGCTCTCTTAGTTCTAAGGCACTGTTCATATCTCCTCCTCCAATACCTGTAATTATTGTACATATACCTCTAAATTTAAAAGCGTGTGTGACATTGTCCATAACATGCTTATATAGAGCATTAGTAATTACTTTCCTTCTAATTTCCGATTTATGCTCTATAATACGTTCTCTTAACTTCCTAGTGTCTTACTAACATAAAATGCTGTACAGAATGTACATGTTGCAAGATATACTATTTGTGACGTATTGCAGTTAGCTGAACATTTAAAATTATATTTATTTTTAGTAATAGGATATTCAAATTCATTTGTTAAATCGTATATATCTGTACAGCAACTGCAATTATGGCATTTCAGTGTTGCATTTTTATGCTGGTATAAAACTTTCTCAACTTTAAAATCTTTATAACATAGTTTTTGTTTTAATATTTCCAGATTTCTATATGAGAATCTAGGTTTTAAACCTATTAGTTCTTTGATTTCTGGCATTGCTAATAGTATAAGCCAATGTCTTTCTATAATGTCACACACCTCTTTAGTATTTATATTATAAGTAGTTATATATCTAATACGTTCATTTTTCTCATTGGGTATCTGTACTAATTCTGTCATTCTCAGACTAAAAATAGGTTTATACTTGTCTTTCCTACCTATTCTAACCTCTTCATAAATGGTGTCTAAGTAACTTGAGGAGTAACCATTCCTTATAAATTCTTGTTTCATCTCATCCACTTGCAACATAAAATGATCATCTTCTGTATTAAGTTTACTGGCCCTTATTAATTGTGCCTTAAGTATTCCTTTAAAAGTATGTGGTGCATGCATACTGTTTCTTCTAACATACCTATTAGCATTCACCTCTTTCTTATAGATCATAGTTTCTATTTTATTCATTTTTTTATATAATTGAATGTCTAAAAATACTATACTATCAGATGAAGAGATCATTTTAAACTTTAAAAAATCAGTTGTGGCATTTAAATATTTAATATAATTATGCAGTTCATCATTACTACCATTCCAAATAAAAAAACAGTCATCTACAAATCTTCTGTACAATTTAACTTTGTTATTTAAATTATTATAATTGCTTAATATAAAATGCTTCTCCCATTGATATAGTACTAAGTTTGCATAGGTGTTAGCTACTGGGGTCCCCATTGCTACTCCAGTTAGCTGCAAGAATGGTTTCTTATCAAAAATAAAAATATTTTTTGTTAGTACTATTTCTAGAAGCATACAAATATTTTCTACTTCATTTGTCTGTACATTAGTTTCCGTACAAAGAAAACTCCTTATTGTATCCAAACCATATTCATTAGGGATGACTGTAAAAATCGATGTTACGTCTAATGTCACAAAAATAAAATTCTCATTAATATTCTGTTCATACCATTTATATAAATCATTTAAAAAATGAACAGTATCCTTTAGAATACTTTAACATTTAACTAAATATTTACCAAGTTGAAACTGCAGATATTTTGAAATAGGTTCTGTCACCCACCCATTACCTGAAACTATAGGCCTAAGGGGTGGGTCTTCCAAGTTTTTATGTATTTTGGGAATTCCATAAATTTGTGGAGTCCTTGAACAAGGTATAGAAAAATAATTAAAAAGATCAAAAGAAATATTATCATTTAACTGCATTTCAAAAACTATCATGTTTACATCTGCAATACATTTTTTAACTTCACTAAAAGTTATTTGCTTAAATGTTAGAGTCTGTAAGAATATTATTAAACGTTTCCATGTAACTATTTCTATCCATTATTACAACTGTACCTCCCTTGTCTGCTTGCTTAATGACCAAGTCATCATTCTCTTCAAGCTGCTTAAGTGCTTTATATTCTCTATAAGACAAGTTATAGGTCTTTCTTTTATTTCTTTTCGAATATAGTTATCTCAGCTCTTTTTCAACAACATTTACAAAAGCAGTTACTATAGGGCATAGCTGTGGTACAAAAGTGCTTAGTTTTCTACATACAGGCATATTCTTTGTTGTCTGTTTAAAAATCAGCTTAATATCTATGACAAAAATGAAGGTTGGTGAGCCCGAAAGCTTTACTTATTAAATTTTGGTGTTTAAGTGTGTTTTGGAGTGTGTTTTGGAGATATTTTTGCAGTATTCATCAAGAGTTTTGTCATAGATATTACCAGCATTGGTGTTGCTGTGAGCGCCTGTAGTAAAGGGAGATTTGGCCAGCTGTTATTATTGAAAATATCTATTCTTGTGGTGAAGAAATGAGTACTTCAGTTAAAAGACTGTTATACAAGTCTAACAATCCTCTGTTACAATCTACATCTACTGCATCCCAAATGGTAATTGCTGACCAGAATATGGGAGACATTAACAAATTATTATGTCTACTGGAGAAGAAAGTCCAGATGTACAAACAACTCCAATGGCAGTGATTAAGCTTTCAGGCTTATTTGGAGTTGGGCGTAATACCACGAGGACTTCAAATTTTAAAGATGCCTTCATATGGTAATACCTATAAAGACCTACTCATGCAATGGCAGCAGCTTAACTTAGAACTAAGTGCAAATTACATGAAATTAATGAACAGATTCTTTGAAACTGTAGAAAAAAACTTGATAGAAGAGATTGATAAGCTTGAGAATGATATTTTGAATTTGCCAGTGTTTGAAAACTGTAATACACAATACCAAGCTTTTCTGGACCGCATACAATCTTTAGACACCAGATTAGAAATGAAAAAGAAGAATAAAATACAACGTGATTTGGCCGATTTTAAAAATGGCCATATCTTTTCTTGGCCAAGGACAGAAAATCAACGGGGCTATGTAAATAATAAAAATAAAAGAAATATAAATACTAAACAAAGAGAGACAGTTTCTAACTCTTTAGATCAATTAGATGATTTTGAATTGCCGCAAACGCCTACGGAGCTGATACCCAATCAGAATGAACATATGCAGAATCTTGCGAACGCTTTATCCAATCAGCAGGAACCAATATCTTCAAAGAGAGCGGCTGAAGAAAGTGAAATCCCTATACAGGATGGGGCGAACACGTCGGTTAATAAAATATGTATTACAAGTGAACATTCATCACTGCGACCTCAGGTTGAGTTAAAAGATAAAGTGAAGCAAATGGAAATTTCTTCTTTTTTACAATTCCAACTGAAGCAGCCAGAGAAAGTTGCTGTGCAGCAGCAAATGTTAACAAGAGGTCGTTCGCTACAGAGACAAACTCAGCAAACAACGCCGAGTATGAAAAGGAAGAACAGCAGCCCTGTAACTTTCAGCAAAGTAGTTCGTCGTTGATCCGAACTACAAAAATAATAAAAGGTACTGTCAATCTATCAAAACTGTTAATAAATGAAGATCAATTAGAATTGCTTAGCAAGGGTATGAAATTTATACCAAAATGCACAAGATAATATTGTGAATGCTATTACAGATGTAAAACAGTTTGCGAGAAGTTTAACGCTTAAGCTGATTTTTAAACAGACAACAATGAATATGCCTGTATGTAGAAAACTAAACACTTTTGTACCACAGCTATGCCCTATAGTAACTGCTTTTGTAAATGTTGTTGAAAAAGAGCTGAGACAACTATATTCGAAAAGAAATAAAAGAAAGGCCTATAACTTGTCTTATAGAGAATATAAAGAACTTAAGCAGCCTGAAGAGAATGATGACTTGGTCAATAAGCAAGCAGACAAGGGAGGTGCAGTTGTAATAATGGATAGAAATAGTTACATGGAAAAGTTTAATAATATTCTTGCAGACTCTTTAACATTTAAGCAAATAACTTTTAGTGAAGTTAAAAAATGTATTGTAGATGTAAACATGATAGTTTATGAAATGCAGTTAAATGATATTTCTATTGATCTTTTTAATTATTTTTCTATACCTTGTCCAAGGACTTCACAAATTTATGGAATTCCCAAAATACATAAAAACTTGGAAGACCCACCCCTTAGGCCTATAGTTTCAGGTAATGGGTGGGTGACAGAACCTATTTCAAAATATCTGCAGTTTCAACTTGGTAAATATTTAGTTAAATGTCAAAGTATTCTAAAGGATACTGTTCATTTTTTAAAAGATTTATATAAATGGTACGAACAGAATATTAATGAGAATTTTATTTTTGTGACATTAGACGTAACATCGTTATTTACAGTCATCCCTAATGAATATGGTTTGGATGCAATAAGGAGTTTTCTTTGTACGGAAACTAATGTACAGACAAATGAAGTAGAAAATATTTGTATGCTTCTAGAAATAGTACTAACAAAAAATGTTTTTATTTTTGATAAGAAACCATTCTTGCAGCTAACTGGGGTAGCAATGGGGACCCCAGTAGCTAACACCTATGCAAACTTAGTACTATGTCAATGGGAGAAGCATTTTATATTAAGCAATTATAATAATTTAAATAACAAAGTTAAATTTTACAGAAGATTTGTAGATGACTGTTTTTTATTTGGAATGGTAGTAATGATGAACTGCATAATTATATTAAATATTTAAATGCCACAACTGATTTTTTAAAGTTTAAAATGATCTCTTCATCTGATAGTATAGTATTTTTAGACATTCAATTATATAAAAAAATGAATAAAATAGAAACTATGATCTATAAGAAAGAGGTGAATGCTAATAGGTATGTTAGAAGAAACAGTATGCATGCACCACATACTTTTAAAGGAATACTTGAGGCACAATTAATAAGGGCCAGTAAACTTAATACAGAAGATTATCATTTTATGTTGCAAGTGGGTGAGATGAAACAAGAATTTATAAGGAATGGTTACTCCTCAAGTTACATAGACACCATTTATGAAGAGGTTAGAATAGGTAGGAAAGACAAGTATAAACCTATTTTTAGTCAGAGAATGACAGAATTAGTACAGATACCCAATGAGAAAAATGAACTTATTAGATATATAACTACTTATAATATAAATACTAAAGAAGTGTATGACATTATAGAAAGACATTGGCTTATACTATTAGCAATGCCAGAAATCAAAGAACTAATAGGTTTAAAACCTAGATTCCCATATAGAAATCTGGAAACATTAAAACAAAAACTATGTTATAAAGATTTTAAAGTTGAGAAAGTTTTATACCAGCATAAAAATGCAACACTGAAATGCCATAATTGCAGTTGCTGAACAGATATATATACGATTTAACAAATGAATTTGAACATCCTATTACTAAAAATAAATATAATTTTAAATGTTCAGCTAACTGCAATACGTCACAAATAGTATATCTTGCAACATGTACATTCTGTACACCATTTTATGTTGGTAAGACAACTAGGAAGTTAAGAAAACGTATTATAGAGCATAAATCGGAAATTAGAAGGAAAGTAATTACTAATGCTCTATATAAGCATATTATGGACAATGCCACACACACTTTTAAATTTAGAGGTATATGTACAATAATTACAGGTATTAGAGGAGGAGATATGAATAATGCCTTAGAACTAAAAGAGTATGAATGGATCACTAGGTTACAGGCAGACACACCACCAGGTCTAAATAATACAGTTAGCATAAAGCCGGTATTGGTAAAAAGACAGAGAGAAAATATTTGAGAATATATTTTTATTATGGTTTCTTTATTAAAGTATTTATGAAATGTATATATTTAAGAATTTATATTTCATAATGAATTTTTTTTGATTGAATGTCTATGAAATATGAAGTAATATTTGTTATGCAGTGTGCATATAGTAATGTGTATAAAAGAAGTTTTACATGAAATATATTTTGTATAGGGCGATTTTAGGGTAATGCAAATGTATTTATTTATACATGTGCAAATAGATGTAATTAATTATATTATATGAATAGTAAGGGACAATTTAATTATTTTAAAATGTTTTTTTATGCATGTTAGTATAATTTTAAATAATTTAAATAGTTAATTGCAAGTTAAATATGTTAGGCTGGCTAGATCATGTGATTTTATCTGTACCCCTATTTAATGTTATAAAAAACTTCATTGTTTTCATGTACTGATGAAGGGTGGTGAGCCCGGAAGCTTTACTTATTAAATTTTGGCGTTTAAGTGTGTTTTGGAGTGTGTTTTGGAGATATTTTTTGCAGTATTCATCAAGAGTGACTGTAACTTGACCACAGGGGTAGCAACTATGTCTATCATGGGTGGGCCACTCAGTGCTGATTACAAAATCACTCTGCTAACAATGACCATCTAACTATGATCAGTAAGAGTACTCAGGTTTTTACATGACTATGCTTGTAAAGACCCTAAATTAGCCTATTAATGTCCTATGAACCTATGCAGACCTCCCAACATCTTCTCTCCAACATCCACTGCTGATGACATCATTATATGTTGTCCTGCAGCCTTGTAAAAGTCAGACATGAGCCATGCCACTTGCATAAAATACTGAACTCTGTAGTCTTTGTACTTAGATAAGTAGGGGGTTCTATTCTCACTGCACTCAACTGTGTGTGTGTGTGTGTGTGTGTGTGTGTGTGTGTCTGTGTGTGTGTGTGTGTGTGTGTGTGTGTGTGTGTGTGTGTGTGTGTGTGTGTGTGTGTGTCTGTGTGTGTTTGTGTCTATCTGGCCAGATGAGTGTAAGTATGTATCCTATAGTTACTACTCCAGTCTCATGGATTGAAAATATTTGTCACTTGCACATACATAAACATCCATTTCATGTAGACCTCCCAACAGCTTCACTTCATCTATTGTTGATGTCATCCACTATAAGTTGTCCTGCAGCCTTGTAAAAGTCAGACTTGTGCCATGGTGCTTGCATAAATTACTGAGTTCTGTAGTCTGTGTACTTAGGTAGGGGTTCTGTTCTCAGTGCAGTAAGCTGGTGTGTGTGTGTGTGTGTGTGTGTGTGTGTGTGTGTGTGTGTGTGTGTTTGCTTGACATTAGAGAAAACCTTTTATGCCAGCATGTGGGACACTGCTATTACCATATTCATCTTTCCAGACACTGCTGATGTCATCACCTATAAAGTGTTGACTGAGATGCTCCAAGTCAGACTTGAGCTGTGACACTTGCCTTAAATACAGAGTTCTGTAGTCTGTGTACTTAGATACCTAGGGGTTCTGTTTTCACTGCAGTAAGCTAATGTGTGTGTGTGTGTGTGTGTGTGTGTGTGTGTGTGTGTGTGTGTGTGTGTATGCTTGCTTGACATTAGAGAGAGCTTTTTACACCAGTGTGTGGGATACTTCTATTACCATGATCTCCTCACCAGATACTGCTGATGTCATCACCTATAACGTGTTGTCTGAGACATTCTAAGTCAGGCTTGAGCTGTGACACTTGCTTTAAATACAGATTTCTGTAGTCTGTGTACTTAGATATGTAGGGGTTCTGTTCTCACTGCAGTCCACTGGTGTGTGTGTGTGTGTGTGTGTGTGTGTGTGTGTGTGTGTGTGTGTGTGTGTGTGTGTGTGTGTGTCTGTGCACTTGCTTGACATTAGAGAGAGCCTTTTACATCAGCATGTGGGACACTGCTGTTACCATAGTCTCCTCACCAGACACTGCTGATGTCATCACCTATATCTGATTTGTGGATGTGCACTATTCCCACCAGGACAGGGTCACAGACTGGCTTGGAGGCCAGGCAGAAGGCACCTCATCGTACATGCTACAGATTACAGTGACATGGATTTCAGTCTATTCACATACATCATGGCATTGTTTGTAGGCCCTGTGTTTTCTTGGTGAGAAACGCCTGTAGTCTGTGCAGGCGCTGTATGTATCTGGTGCAGTACATGTAAAAGGGAGTATTGTACTCTATTAGTGATCTGATGAGGTTTGAGTACAGTGCTGTTAAATAATCCACAGATATGAATATGATGGCATGACTTATGATCTGCACAACATAGGCTTTCAGTACCACTATGAACACTTGGTGGTCAAAGTTCAGATTGCTGTCTATGTGTGCTCTCAGCCTTTGCACTACTGGGTTTCAGTACTGCGAGAGTGTTGTTAATGCTGTAATTATGAAGGAATTCCACTTTGCAGAAGGACAAAATAAAGACACATTTCTGCATTTATTTGTAGACTGTGTGGCTTTGTCACCAGTCATTTGTCTGTGTTAGTCCCTCCTGTAGTATGTTATCATCATTGGTGGAATTAATAATTATACCCAATATGCAAGAATCAGCAAATGCGGTAAGCCAAAGCCTGTATACTTTAGCCTGAACTATTGAGAAATAGATTCCAAACAGGAAAAGGCCAAGCACAGATCCCTGGGGTATGCCAATGGTGACAGCTCAACTTGTACAGGTTGATTGACCAACTTTCACAGTATGTGTGCTGTCGGTGTGCCAATTGGTTACCCATGTAGTGATGTAAGGTTAACCCCAGCTGGGAGAGTTTCTCAATGACACCTGAGTGAGCGATTGTGTCCAAATCCTAGGCCAGATCAAGAGAGGCTGTATGCACTCTCTTACCTTCCATCCAGGCCTGTCACACAGAATCAATGGGCTGTGACATCATCACAGATCACCTATAGTGTGACTCAGCACATACACTTTCCTGACATTGTTGATTACACACTTCAACACACCCTCAACACAGGCCATGTTCATGTGAAGGGTGTACATCAACATGCATTCATCTGAGTTGGTGGGGGATAGCACCCAATGCATGTATAGACACATCCTAACTCTGTAATTTGTGCGGTAGACCAACATGTCATCATGGACCTTTTCTTAATGGACACTAGTAATATCCTGGCTATGTGCAACAGACCTGTGTGAGTTGTTAATGCTACATCATGTCTGTTACATCTGTTAGATGTCCTCAAAGAGGTCATCAAGGACAAGCATGATGACAACACTATCATCCTTTTGAACTTGACAAGTCCAAGGCATTTGACATAAGTCCGCACTGAGTTATTCAGTCAGCACTGTCAGATGTGACCATAAACAAGTATACCACCATGTGAGTAGACCACTGAATCACATACATGGCATCTAAATATGTTGAAATGTGTGAAGTGACCTATTACTCAGGTCTAGTGATCAAGTCCATACGTCAGGGCTGTCTGCTAGGCCCTTTCCTGTCCATTATATAAGTCACAGATGTCATGTATGACATACTCATTCCGTGTCCAAACATCTGCCTGAAGGACTACAGATTGTTGGCAAACATTAACTTCAACTGTGATATTAGTATAATACAGACATTATCAAGATACACCAAAATTTGCTGATTGCTGCCACAGCCATGACAACATCTGTATTGAAACAAAAACATGGGGGGATTTGTTACGTCATGAAAACAAATGCACAACCCAAGGATAATATAGACATCACACTCTATAGTCAGACCAGTAGGTATGTGACCTCTGTCTTGGGGTAAATGGAATGTGGAACATTTACCAGCATGTGGCCATAGTGCTGACTGGTCCCTTCTATGCAACACAACTACTGAGTACGTGAATGACATCCACATCACAGGCCATAACACCTCCATAGTTCACAGCCTTCATCACATCAATAACTGAGTACAATGCACCCTACTTCATGTACCACCCTACACATCTTCCAGTGATGTGTAACTGAAGTGTACCACCTTTCCCACAATGAACTATCACACATATTATTGGCCATACCTAGGTATTCTTTTTGTTGCATAAACATTACTGTTTGATGGTGTGGAACCCCCCCTCCCCCATTTAGTTGTTACACCAGATGCATGTGTGATACCTGTTCCTGTGATGCACACAGTACATACATAGCTGTTTGACAGCATTGATGGCATGGATAACACTCATGACAGTGTGGACTGTGCTATATAAATATATGTATATATATATATATATATATATATATATATATATATATATATATATATATATATATATGCCATGCACACCAGTCAACTAGCCTGCATTGATTATAATGTCACATACAGGTATAGCAGTGTCCCTCCTAACACCTCCAGCAGATGTTACAGTGTGGGGACAGTGTGCGTGATTACCCTCATGGATTGTTGACATGTCATAATAGTTGGACAAGTGTGTTTGTGTAGAATCATCTCTGATCACTCTGAATCACTTATGTTATGTCAGAGACATGAGATTGCTGGTGGTATTATTCTGATATTGTCCATGATCATGAGTGTTTTTTTTACTTTTGTCCATGACCCTTTGCCTGTGTCCCACTTATTGGAGACCTCTGCTGAGATTACACTCATATTCAGGCAAGTCAGTTTGCACATCTTCACAATATGTACTCTACCCCAATTGTGTACAACATCCCTGATTGATGTCCTCTGCATTGTTCATGTGAGGATGCTTATCTCACAAAGACATGTTCCCCATTGTTGTTTCACCTTGTGTGACAGTCACATAATACACATTTCCACTGTGCAGTATGTACCGTGCCATATTGATATGTGATTGGTGTTTCTGCTACAACTGTCTTCCACTGACATGTCCTCATCTGCTGTACATTAGGTTGTTTCACATATCCTCTTTCCCTGAGTTCATTCCTATAATTAATCTGTGTGTCCCTATTCAATACACACAGTTCCCCTGAGTGTTTATTTTCCATGGCAGTCCATATACCCTTACAGATCATTTACACAACTTCTGTACAGAATGCCTGGGATGGAAATTCACAATACTATGCACTGTATACACTGTCCTGTACTGTTTTTGGACCATATACACAACTATATATTAAGCTCTGGTAATCACTGTAGCATTCTGCTCAATCCCACTAATCTACTGTGCTCTGAGGTAAACAGGTTTGCTATCCATGTTGCTTGACAGAATTTCCTGGTGAAACCGTGTTTATTTATGGTTAAATGTGGTGCATACGTGTACGCTTCCTGCTTGGGTGAAGTCTACACAGAGTTTACTGATCCTAGGGAAGGTTTATTAAATCAGCCTCCACCAAATCATAGTAGCAAACCAGGTTTCACACAAAACAATAATAACTTCTTAAGTGCAAACCAACATCAGTACATGTCAAAATTTAAATAAAAGCACTTGTACTGGTATCTGTTCCATGTTTCTCAAAAAAGCTTTCTTTATCTTGAGTGAAGAGTCAAAGTCTGTGTCAGTGTTAGACACTACTGATGCATCTAAAGATGCATCTGAATTCTGCAAAATGGATTCAAGATGGGACCTTTTACATTTGTAATTCTTCTGAGTATTCAAGGTACCATTATTATATGTAAAATAGATGGAACAGCTCTGCTTATGCTTAATAAAACACCATTGGTGTTCATAGGTTCATAGGCTCATAGATGTGTACTAGGCTAATGGCCCTGGAGCCTTTACAAGCCTATTCCATAGAAGTGCCCTGGCATCATGCCACCCAACGTTAGTTCCCAGTGCCTCTGTCGAGTAGAGCCACTGGAGTGATCCCTGGTGTGAACTTTCTATTTCCCATCCACTCGTCAAGATTTCTCTTGAAGAGTGCCAGTGAGGTGCTCTGCTTGACATGTATGGGAAGTCTGTTTCAGAGCATGGGCAGTCTCTGGGTTATGAACCTGTTCCCCCAGCATGTTCTGTTGATTGTGATAATGAGGTTGAGGTCTCTGGAGTGTGTGGTGCGGAGAGATTGGGATTTCTTTAGATGTAGCATTTCTAACAGAGCTGGGTCAGACATGGCTTTGTAAGTCAAGCAAAGATCACCTTTTAGTAGACAATATAGCTGGAGTTTTTTGAGTCTGTCACCCTGTTATACATTTTGTTTTCACTGTTCACATCAGTTCCCAAATCCCAAACAGCTTGGTCAATTCATAGGGGTATACTGTCCATGTGGTACTTTCCTGGGATAGATGACTCCTCATAGGAGACAGTAATGCATTTTTGGTATGTAGTTTCAGCACGTGACAACCTTCCTACAAGATGACTAAGTCATTTGGGGATTCAGTGGCTGCTCCTAGCTTGCAGTGATCTGTAGACTTAGTCAGCCAGAGCTCCTTGGTAATGGCTTTTACTTCAGGAAACTAGACGGCAAACAAAAGAGGTCATAGCACAGAACCTTGGGGGACTCCACTGGTGACTGGTCTCTTTATGGAGAAAACTTCTTCTAGCTATCTACATCCTATCTATGAGCTAGTTGACAATCCAGTGGGTGACATAGGGGTTTATTCCCAGGTTATTTAGCTTATTGTGTCAAAAGCTTTGGCCAGGTTGAGGTATGCTGTCTGTACCATTTTACCTTCATCTGTTACTTTGGTGACCTGTTCAGAAAATTCACCAGTTTGAGTAACCATAACCTGCCCCTGATGAATCCAAACTGAGATGGGTTCAGTGTTTGTAGGTTTCCTATATCCTGATTGATTAGTTCAATGATAAGTTATTCCATGACTTTGCATATTATGCTGGTCAGATATAAAGGATCTGTAGTTGCCTGGGTCTGTGAATGTCCTTCCTTCATGCAAGGAATGACTTAGCTGTTCTGTATTCACTTGGTACAACATTTGTATGGATGTTGAGATTGAACAGTGTTGTTAGGGGTTTTGCTAAATCATGCTTCATGCTATTTAAGATGCATTCAGGGCATTGTCAAGACCCACTGATGCAGTATTTTTCATTTTGATAGCACTTTTAGCATTTGTAAAATCTATTTTTTTTTTGTCAGGCTTCCACCTTGTACAAGGGACCTTTATGAGAGTCCCCCAGGCAATCAGTCCCAGTGGTCTCTATGTAGCAAATTGAAAAAGATCTTCATCTCCTGTGAGCACCACTGGGGCACCTTACATGCACCATTGCTATCTGAAGCCATGGCCAGTCACTAGGTTTCATACGAGAGGATAATTGCTGACATTTCGCAGTTATGCCTGTTTTCTATTGTGAGAATTGATGCTCAATGTAGTGTAACTCAGTAGTGTGGCCATTGTCAGGGTTTGAGGTGGATAATGCCATTTTGAACATGTGCAGAAAGAAAAAAGAAGGTGGCAAAGATGGCAAACACAGTTCAGCTTTACAGTATACACTTCAGCTGGGGCAAAGACAGTTCTTTTTAGGAACCACATGTCTCGCAGTTTTAACTAAGGAAGTGTAGCAATGCACCACAGAAGTGCTCAGCTGTGTACACAACGGTGTGTAGACCTGTTCACTAGACTAGCCTATAGGAGCAATTCGTCCAGTGAGCTGTTCAGACGCCCATGAGTTAAGCTCTCCTTTGCATAATCATCATGCTCTGTGGCCTGAATCATCATCCTGTTCCTTCATAAGGCTACAGAAAGGCTCATCAAACTACAGACTATGTAGAGCAGTGTTTAGGGAAATGAACTTCACTTGTTGTTGATTAACCCCGGGGATAGCAGAACTACTATTTGCTAAAAGGTTGTGCAACATTTTCCTTACATGTAATTGCCAGCATATGTGAGTTATTTTTTTTTTTTAGAAATACTTGATGTGGGGAACTGTGCAATATCGATTAATTGTTTAACCTAGGGTAAGAAAGTTAATAGAGGCACACACTAAAGCAATTATTAAGTGTAACGCTTGAAGAAGGGAGGCCTGGACTGCCTTCTGATTTGCTGGGACACACATATACATGTGTATAGCATTCCCATGAGACATCCCTATATATCTCTGAACTGTCCCATATTTGCCAGAAAATTCTGATTTAAAATATGATGAAAATAATTGGGTGCCATGAAATTCTGAGTAGCCCCTTTAAATTATTATTTTTGGAGTTCATTTTGCTTCTCATCATGACATCATTGACAACAGCAACATGATGACATCAGTAGAGATGTGACTATGAATCTATGCGAGAGGGACTTACATGCAGTTGCAAAGTTCCTGGTTTTGTGGCTAAATTTTTCAGTTGATCTTATTAGAAAGGAATATAAATCAATACTTTATGGTCTCCCACTGAATGTTTGGTGCTGTATATACTGTTTCTTTCACAGTCTAACCGCTACAGCAGCACAAGGCAACATTTTACAAAACCAAAGTTGTCAGGATCTTGGACATAATGTGGATCATCAAACCAAATCCATGCATGTTAACAGAGAGGAGTTTGCTTAAAGAAAGGCTGATTAGTATTGAATGAATGACAACAGTAAGACATCTTTATTTTCAGTGTCTGGTTTATCCTGCTGAGATTTCTTTAAAATCCAATGATTTTTTTTTTCTTAAATTCAAGCTTTGTTTGTTTCAAAGCAATAATGCTGAAAATTATTTATCCACATTGTATGAAAAAGATTGTTTTCAACCCCATTATTTCTTGAGCTTTGGATCATTCTGAAACTGTGTGTGTGTGTGTGTGTGTGTGTGTGTAAATTCTATGCTTAATAGTGAGGAAATATTGTACAATATACTCCAATGTCTACAAATTTACATTCCAAAATGAGTGTACAGCAAGGGTGCTACACTGTACATAGACTAACTGGACAAGCAGTCCATACCAGCATACTCAAATGGTGTATTTCTGTTCATATAGCAATATGCCTGACAAGGTAATATCTTGGAACAAGTTCTGCAGTGTGAAGAATGAATTTTTATTGCAGGCCTTCCACCTTCATGACTGACAGCTGTTAGGGTAGAAGACTGCTGACCATCCTACCATGACTGTGCATGGCAGGATCTTGTTATAGACATCAGTGCTGTCAGTGGCTAGGACCACAGCTCTGAACAAATCAGACATATGACGTACAACGTAATCCATAATGTGGAACAAAGTTCTGTCTGCCTTGCACAGGAAGGTGGGGCTGTGGGAGGTGGACCATTGGCCACCAGTGATGGAAATGGTTTCTGGCGTCTGCATAGGGGAATGGACTTATCACAGCCCTTGCTGGGATGTTGGACCTCAGAGCTGAGCTGCAGTGTGCCTCAAAATAATCCATTGGAAGTGTCCCAGGTGTGTACTCCTCTTCCTCTTTTAAATTATGAATAAGTTCAGTTGGTACCATTCTTACTGAGCATGACACTTACATTGTGTGCTTTAGGTGCATCAGGGATACAGACTCTTAGGGCACATGCAAAAGTGAGGTATATTACCTATTACTGCAAGTACTCACTGGGAGTAAGTGATGGGTTACACTTTTACTGGCTCCTCTGCTTTGGTGTCTTCAGTGATAAATCTCTCTCTAATTCCACTGCCATTAAAGGTCACTTCCTGATGTTGGACCCCGATAATGATGGTGGTGAACAGCTGGCATGGTGAGGGAGTTCAGTGTCAGTGCTAAACACATGGTTATGCACACTAGATTCCTTTTCTAATACCATGGAGACAGCATCTGGACCTATGGATACCACTAAAAGGACACACACCAGGTATGAAGGAAAGGTTTGTGCAGATGCATGCTATCAGGACAGTGTGTTTACCCACTGTGGCCCAGCCATCAATGGGGTGTTGACCACATGGGTGTGAGTAGTGGTGAACATAGATGACATTGGTAACACAGTCCGCAGAACTAGCTTTGTCGATGAGTCTATCCCAAAGTATGTGAGGGGCCAATGTGGCGATTCAGACTATTGCCATCTTAACCTTTTTAGAGATAATATGGGTATTGTTGGGTGTACAAGATAACCTACAGGAGTTCATGTCTTATGTATGTGTGTGACATTTCTGACTATATCAGTCACATACTTGTACAAAACAGGCCTTCTCATATGCAGATGCCATGTGGCAGGCATACTCCATGCAGCCAATCCACCAGAGCCTACACGGATGGTAGCCATAGTCGGCACAGACAACTAAGATCACAGCTGGATTCAAGCCTTATTAGTGCTAGGTGATGGCATTCCCTCCATCACATTGATGGCAATGCCATTCCCCTGTTACAGTGGTGGCAGTGTGGCATTCTCTACATCATATGGGTGACAGTGGTGCCATTCTCCTTTCCCAGTGGTGGCAGTGGTGGCATTCTCTCCATCACATTGATGGCAGTAGTGCCATCCCCATATCCCAATGGTGGCAGTGTGGCATTCCTACATCATATGGGTGACAATGGTGTCATTCCCCTGTACCAGTGGTGGCAGTGTGGCATTCCCTATATCATATGGGTGACAGTGGTACCATTCCCCTGTCCCAGTGATGGCAGTTGTGGCATTCCCTCCATCACTTTGGTGGCTGTGGTGCCATTCCCCTGTTCCAGTGGTGGCAGTGTGACATTCCTTACATCATATGGATGACAATGGAGCCATTCCCCTGTCCTAGTGGTGGCAGTTGTGGCATGGGTAACAGTGGTACCATTATCCTACCTAGTGGTGGCATTCCCTCCATCACTATGGTGGCAGTGGTGCCATTACCCTGTCCCAGTGGTGACAGCTGTGGCATTCTCTCCACCATGTTGGTGTCAGTGGTGACATTACCCTGTCCCAGTTGTGACAGCTGTGGCATTCCCTCCATCACTTTAGTGGCAGTGGTGCCATTACCCTATCCCAGTGATGTGGCATTCCCTCAATCACTTTGGTGGCAGTGGTGCCATCCCCACTGTCATAGTATGTTCAGCCATTTTTTAGGAACTGATTCTGGAACATAAGCATCTGGAGAAAATAGAACAAGTTATCTCCTCTTCGAAAAGTGATTGTTAGAGAAAGTTATTTCACTGCAGCCTTTGCACGGAAGTTGATAAAGATTTTTCCATAGCCTGTGCCAATCATATTCATAGCTTCACAGGTTCATATGTATATACTAGGCTAATGATCATCAGAGCCTTTATAAGCCTAGCTGCACAACCCAACTCAGTTGTGTCCCCATGTAACATGGGTGTCTATTTGGACAGGTATATTATTTAGGAGGCTGCTAAAGGTTTAGTGTGTGTGCAGGGGTATGTTAGGGACTGTGTACTTTCAGCCTATGTTTACTGTAAGCTTCTATCTAGAAAATGTGTCATCTGACACAGACAGAAGTCAAACCTGCTGCCTTCTGATCTGTAGTCCGACCGTTATCCATTGAGCCACTGGCCTTAGTATTCTCCTTTTAAGTCTTCTTCTTTTAATGTTTTTTGATTGAAGTAAAATCTTAGTTTTATTTTTGCCATTTACATGGTAATAAATATTGCATGTGCCAGTGTGCTCTGAAGACATATTGTCAAGGAGTCCTAAAATGTTTCTGTGTAATACTGCTTCTTTGTTCCTTATACCTTATGGGTATTCTTTGAACATCATATTAAGCAGTTATCTGTTCTTTTGGAGAACAAAACAAGTTCAGAGTTTTGTCAGAAACATATGATTTTGGTTGAACTTAGAAACTAAAACACCATTTTTGTGGGAAACAAACCTAGAAGACGATAGGAAATATCTAGTCCTTAACACTGATAAAAAAAAAAAATACAGTAAAGCTTTTTCATAGTTACATTCCAGTGTCATGTTAAACACAATTAAACTCTAACTGCATACATTTGTCTTTTGAAGAGAACAATTAAATTTCTTCCAGCACAGTACAGAAAATATCTCCAGCAAGGACTAGTGAAATAACTTTGTCACAAGTTTACATTTGCTGGATATAAGAATGGTAATTTCTAATACATGTAGCTTTTTTTATAACATTTAATGGCTGAATGTACCAAAGAACCAACAGTTCTCTTGTGAAAAAGTATGATCTCTGCCCCTTTATATGCACGCAGTGATTATTGAAACTCTGCTTATCTTTTTATAATTGAGAGTCCTTCCCAAAACAAAATCCCCAGCAAATCAATCAGAGAGCATATGGCTTCATTTAAGAGCCCCTTCTTCTTAAAGCTGACATGCTTGACCTATGTAATACTGCCATATTGATTAAACATCCAGAAATATTGGCAGCTGTCCAAATGCCTTGGTTAGTATTATTATTCTAGTGGCAGTGTTGTTCACGGTCCTGACATTCGACCAGAAGTATTTGTGAAAAGCAAGCTCATGTTCCTATTATTCTGAGGCAACAAAAATGTATACAAATGTAATGGCCTACGGACTGTGGAATTTTAAATAAAAGTTCCAGGCATAGATGGTGCCGTACTCTTAGATTTTGGGACTGGATAACTATGCAGAGAACAATTGCAGTAAAAAATAGAGAAAGAACAACAGATTATACCACTCATGCAGTTTCCAGAAAAAAGGTGCACAAGACAACAGATACACTTGTAAGTCACTTTATTGCTGAGACAGACAGAGCAGTGTACAAGTGTTCAGGTATCTTTTGGTGTGTGTGTGTGTGTGTGTGTGTGTGTGTGTGTGTGTGTGTGTGTGTGTGTGTGTGTGTGTGTGTGTGTGTGCATAGTTTTACAGAGCTCTAGGCAATATATTTGCTGTTTAGCATACTACATTTGTGTCTTTTCTAATGAAATGTATTTACCTTCTTCATCTAGTAAGTCTAAATCAACAGAGATTGTAGATGCTTTTTTTCCAGGAAGGCTAATGTCTTTTGTCACAGTCAGGCTAGTGCAGGCCAGCTGATCCAGATGTTTTAAAATGAAATGGAGCTATCAGTCTATAAGATACAGGCCTTTCCTTTTCCTCAGCAATGTTGGAATCAACAGCGAACCTAAGATACACTGAGTAATTATTCATTAAATGTTCTATTACTAGCATGTTATGATATTGCAGATTTTTCCGACACTGTTTCTTTTCAACACTAACCCTCCGAATAGGTACCATCATAGTTAATCTGGTTTTCACATTGTACAACTGAATATTGTTCTCTAGTCATTCATTCATTCATTACCAGATTACCAATTAATTTGGTAAAGGCTTGTAAGAGAAACCTGAGTGAGACCCTTAGTGCTAAGTAAATGAAGGACATAGTGGGTTGTCCTGAATGGGAAGTCAACCCATTGCATAACAGACACACTTACACATACAAACTTATACGTCATGCACATCTATGAGCAATTTAAAGGATTAAAAATAAAAACACTATATGATCCTTCCACTTCGAAAAAAGAAAACAGAGCAGCACAGAAGTCACTGGACTCTCTTTATTAAAAAGCAAAGCTAAGCATTTTCTTTCTGATGTTCTTAAACAAGTGAGATTGAAAGCATTTAATTTTGCTTTTTAATAAAGTAAGTTCCATGGCTTCTGTGCTACTCCATTTTTTCAATTTGGAAGATTACCAATCTACTTGTAGCATGTCTCTGGGAGGTGGATAGAAACTGGAGATCATGTCAAAAAAACCACTTAGGCACTGAAAGTTCATGCACACAATGCACCATGGACAGGAACCAAACTGGCGAGCCAGGCATAGTGAGGCCACAGTGTGTATATCCCACCTCTGCAACAGAAAAAGTGAAATATAAGCCCTGTGTTCTAACATTGTGCTTCAAAATTTGTTCTTGCTAGTACTTTCAGCTAATCATTGTGGCTGGGTGCCCAGGTGTACAATTAGAATTAAATCTCTTATTTTGCTTAACAAAACACCAAGAGTTTTGATGTAAACCATGTTCTGTTATCAGGAACAATATGTTCAGGTAAACCATAAGGAGAAAATGGCCTACATCATTGACTAATACTAGGTTGAGACAAAATTTCTGTTCATATAAAACATTTATCTGTAAAATAGTCCACAACTACAGTCATGAACACTTTGTTCCCAAATGGGCCTGTGAAACCGAAGTGTAATATTTTCCAGCATCCATCAGGACATTTCCATTGTGTAATTATGATGTGTTGGTATTTTCTGGTTCTGCCCCCGACCCAACACATGTTCTTCACACATTTAGCTACTCTTTTCCTTGACATTTGACCTCTAGACACATTTCCTTACTGTAGTTTTCATTTTATCAATAACTTGATGGCCTACACAGTGTTCTTTCAATAGTGTTTTTCTTAACTTCTGGAATAATTTGTTGAGTAATTAATCATAGGTATAGCTAGGGTTGGGCAAAGGGGCAGTCACCCAGGGCACATGGTGTTGGGGGGTTATGAGGTGGTAGTGCTGTATTAGCATTCAGAAATGAATGCTGGGTATACATTTGCAGTCATGGCTGAAGTGCTCCAATGCTCCATGGTGGTACTTAGCTGTAGAAAGCTACAGTTAACATAAAACAAGCTTTTTTTATTTTGGTCCTCAGGTCCTCAAGATCCTCATCTGGGAGGGAGAGGATTTTTTTTTGTCCTTAACTTTGAGGACTTTGATGGAGAATACTTTTTCTTATTGCTCCTCGACCAAAGTTGGGAGGGACAGACTGAGGAGATGCATAGGGTGCCACAACACCTAGCCACAGCTCTGACTCTAATGTCCCACAGAATGCATCCTTTCTGTATGGAGGACTCATATATCTTTTATTAAACAATTTCAGATTCTCAGTTACATCTGTAAGTCAGACTCCCATCATGAAGTTTAATATACATGACAACTCCAAGACAGTTTTAATTACACATGTAATTTCCCACCCACCCTCTCTAGTGTTGTGTGTTCTTATATTTGGTGGCTTTGCAGTTGCCCGCCCATATTGTATATTTGATCTGTGACACTCCTCCCAGTCTAGTGTCATTAGTTCACTCAATCTAATAGAGAACATTTGTGAAGGCCAACCCACTCAGATTCTTAACGTTGAATTAACTTCTGTCCCAGCTTTCTCCATTTCCACTTTACTGGAAAAAAAATTCTAAGCTTGCTTCCCCCCTTTCCTGTGGCAGGTCTTGCCCAGATATGGATTTGCTGTGTCCAGGACTGTTTGTGAGCTCCTAAGCCCCCCCCCACACTTAAATGGGGTTAAACTATTCCTGGCGCCATAAAGTCTGTTCTTCAAAATTTCACTTGCAACTAGCCAGCTTTTTAGTTTTAGCACTCATCTGTTTCTTTGAGCTCAGCACTTGTTCAGAACTCATTGTAAGCACTAAATAAGTTACAAATTACTACAGCACTCAACTCTCCTCACTTGTCTAGAGGAAAACAGTTTTTAGTACTTAATAAATAAGCACCTATTCAGGCATGTCTAAAGGTCAGCTCCCAGTGTTTTCTCCTGTCTACCTGATGAATCTGGGCATCTTGGGACAATGCAGCAATTGCCTCATGTACACAGACAACCCTCTCCTCCTACCACCCAGCACTACGACCTGTGAGAGATGCACTTATATAGCCAAACTGGAAGCAAAGCTGTCTTCACCAAAGACTGGCCTAGACAGTCAAGAGGAGAAGGTAAACACTTGCACCGCACCACACACATCACATAGTCCCTCAAAACCTACACCACCAAAACACACACACAGAAGCACAAAACACACACCTACATTCGTGGAGGCTCTCATTACAAATCTACCCAAACAAAAGAGACCTCCAAAGCAGAAATGCAAGCAACCTCCACCCCCCAACACAACCCACATGACACATAGCCCACATACTCAGTGTGCCACTCAACTACAGCCCATAAGGCATAACATACCCAACACTCTAGTCATAGGTGACTCTATAGTCAGGTGCACTGATGTTCCACTCACCAGGCTAAACAAGGAAAAAGTTACTGTCAGCTGCCTGTCAGGTGCCAGGATCCGCCACATAACGCATGCACTCAGGTCACTCCACAACAAGTATAAATATGACTCTGTCATTGACCATGTTGGTGTGAACGACCTGAGACATACCTCCCTGGACTACAGAAAAAGAGACATGGAGAAGCTCTCCGATCTTGTAGCACAGGCAGGTATGACCCTAGCCTTGACTAGCATCCTGCCATCACCCAGAATGATACCACAGTACAAGGACAAAATGATTGACTTTAACAATTGGCTAAGCTTCTGGTGTTATTCTAAGGGAATCCAGTATCTGTCTGCCTGGGATAACATGATTGACAGACCACGCTGCTTTGCCAGAGATGGCCTGCCCTTGGGATTCTGAATACTGTCAAAGGCTCTTGCCACCCCTATAGTGCCTTTTTTAGGCAACGTTCAAATGACAAATTCACCACAGTAACAGGTACAAGCAAGCAACATCTGAGGGTAATGCTACTCAATGCTAGAAGTCTAAACCTCAAAATGCACTCACTCGAGGCACTCCTTAAAATGGAGAACATTGACATCTGTGCAGTGACAGAAACCTGGTTCAAAGCTCCAGAGAGCACCCCTGCATTACCAGGCTATAATTCATACCACACCTTTCGACCACCAAACCCAGACCAAAACACTAAAGGTGGTGGCGTGTCCATATTCAGTAAGGATATCCACACCTCCAAGCTAGTTGCTCAGCATAATGCATCCGAGATTATCCAAGTTCAACTAACTCTGGGCAAAACAGCAATCCAGATTGTAGCTTGCTACAGACCCCCCACCATGCCCCAGGATTCCCACTCCTCTTTTCTTGATACACTGACAAATATTAAGGTACAACCCAACACTCTAATAATGGGTGATTTCAACTACCCTACCATTAACTGGGAAAACTACTCATGTACCAACTCTTTTGCTCAATGTTTTCTGGAAATCATCAATTCCAATGCCTTGGATCAACTTATCCACACCCCCACCAGGGACAGCAATATCCTAGACCTGGTCATCACCAACATGGATGGCCGGTGTTCCAATCCAGAGGTCAGCTCCTCGTTGGTCAGATCCTACCACAAGCTAATCACCCTAGACATCCACATCCCGCTTCCACCCCCCATTAGGGAAACTGTAAAAAATTTCTCCAAAGCCAACTTCATGCTTCTTAAGACAGAAGTGGCAAACTTCACGACACCCATGCAGCTGGACAATAGAGGTACGACTGCTGAATCCTACACAAATGCACTTTAAAAGCACTTACACAAGTGCATGGATCATGCTATCCCTAACAGAACCAAGATGCTATCCTCCAAAAAAGGAAGCCAATCTGGTGGTCTTCTACCATAAACAAACTCTACAACAGAAGACAGAAACTGTTGCAAAAAAGAGTAAAATCCCACGATTGGAGGAACTCCCTGGGCAGCCTCAGTAAGAAGCTGAGATCCCTCATAAAATCCTCCAAAGCTAGTTATGAAAACAAAATTGCCACTGATTCTAAAGACAACCACAAAGCATTCTATAGCTATGTCAAGAATCTCAATGGCAACACTCAGATCTGCTCTGAGTTACAGCACAATGACACTAAATATACAGAACCGACTGATATTGCCAACATCCTGGCAGATAGGTTCAGTGCTAACTTTACCCCCCTCTCACCCCTTAAAGGGCCCATCTTTATACCGGAAGAATGCAAAGTTCCTGTAATCACGGCTGCACAGGTAAAAACCTCACTCTCCAAAGCCAAGAACACAGCATCCATGGGACCTGACAACATCCCAGGCTGCCTTCTACATGAACTACAGAATGAACTGGCACCCCACCTAAGTACCATGTTCAATCATAGCCTCACCTCAGGCTTTGTGCCCATTGGATGGCGCACCGCAACAGTTATCCAGCTCCACAAATGGGGGGCCACAACAGATCCCGGGAACTACCTCCCCATTAGCCTGACAAGCCTAGTCTGCAAGGCCATGGAATGTATCATCATGGAACTCATAGACAAAGACATTTGAGATCTCCAAACTCTGGACCCCACACAGTTTGGGTTTGTAAAAGGCAGATCATGTCTCCTAAACCTGATAGACTTCTTTGAAGTATTCACCAAAGCCATAGATGAGGGTAAGGTAGTTCACACAGCCTATCTAGATCTCGCCAAGGCATTCAGCACCATCCCCCACTCAGGAATTATAGATAAACTCACTAAATTAGGTATAAATCCCTATGTCACAAGATGGGTTGCCAATTGGCTTACTCACAGAACCACCACCGTGAAAGTAGCAAACTCCAAATCAGACTTCAGACCAGTGACAAGTGGAGTACCACAGGGTTCAGTCCTGGGTCCTCTCCTGTTTGGTATCTACTTCTCTGAAGTACAAGCTAACACAGAAGGTCTTTGGCTAACTAAATTTGCAGATGAATGCAAACTAGGAGCCATAATTGAAACTCCTAATGATGTGGACATCCTACAAAAGGGCCTCACTGAGACAGATGCCTGGTGTCAAAAACATGGTCTCAAGCTCAATGTCAAAAAGTGCATTGTCATCCTCTTTGTAAAAATTCTGTACCCATGAACTACCACATAGGTGGTAGTCTGCTTAACACCGAAAGTGTGATAAGAGACCTTGGGACACAGGTGGACAGTAGTCTTTCCTTTTATAATCACATCGCCACAGTGGTCAGGAAATCCTTCTATGTGGCACACCTCATCACAAAAGGTTTCACATCCAGAAAAAAAAAGGTCATTGTTCCCCCCTACTCATCACTCATTAGAGCCATTGTAGAGTACAACGCCCCTTTTCGTATGTACCTCACAAGACATCTACAACAATTGGAAAGGCCGCAAAAATACCTCACAAAGAGGATTACTGGCCTCAAACAGATGCCTTATGCAGACCGTCTCAAAAAACTCCAGCTTTACTCCGTCGCATATCGCCTACTCAGAGGCAATCTCTGCCTAACATACAAAGCTATGTCAAACCCAGAGCTGTTGGACATGCTCCACTTAAAGAAATCCCAATCCCTCTGAGCAACATGCTCTAGGGACCTAAACCTTGTCACCACAATAAACAGAACATGCTGGAGGGATAGATTCCTGTCCCAGAGACTTCCAGCTCCTCATTAGCACTCTTCAAGAAAAATCTTGATGATTGGATGGGTAATAGGAAATTCACCCTGGGGATCACTTCTGTGGTGCTGCTTGACAGGGGCACAGGAAAATAATTTTCTTGGGTGGCGAAAGCCAGGGTACCTTTTTGGCTAGGCTTGTACAGGCCCTAGGGCCAATAGCCTAGTACCTACCTATGAACATGCTACCATATCAGCTTTATTAAGAATGTCGTGGAAATGTTCCCCAATCAAAACATTCACATTATCAATTATTCTTTCTATGGCTTTATGTGTAATGTCAGGTAATGGAATCCCCAGGAGATCATATGTATTATTGTAACTATCTTAGTATTTAGTTAAAGCTGACAGTAGTATTGTATCTCATCTCTGGATACTTGCTGCAGCCACTGTGGGTCACTTGTTATGCTCATAAAACAATGATAGCAATGCTTTAATATTCCATGAAGGTGGTGTAGTGGTTCAGTGGTTAGCATTATCTCCTCACAGCAAGAGGTTCTCTGGTTTGATTCTTGGCTGGGGTGCCTTCTGTACTGAGCCTGTATGTCCTCCCTGCATATGCATGGGTTTCCTCCAGGTGTTCCAGTTTCCTCCCACATTCCAAAGACATGCGTCTGGAGCTTTTCTCCCTGGCCTCTACTGAAAATGGGCTCTGTCCCAGTCAGACTTTCCCAGTAAACAAATGTTAAATAAATAAATAATCATCTTGACATGTCCACTTTGAAAGCATTTATAGAAATCTTTACACCAAAGAGTAGAGTGCATTCCTCTTCCTTAATCTGGCAATAGTTTTATTAGCATGAGATGGAGCTCTTGATGCAAAAGACAATTGTTTTTTTAACCCATAAAGACAAAGTGTGACATGGTTAATAATTACTCCATGCCATAGACTCATGAATCACAAGCATGTGACATGGGTAATTATTGCTCATAGTGTATAACATTTTTCTCCATGTTAGTATATCTGTATATTTTCTAGAACCATTCGATCACATCAAGTCCACTGCCAAGAAACTAAACCTTTTGGTGATATGCACACTAGTTCTAATATTGTACTGTGTTTTGGCATGAATTCCTCAATTTCTACAAAAGTTCATTAAACCATAGACGGCCTGTAATTCTTTTGCGCATGCTTGTGGGGAGAGCATAGTGAATGACTTTAACCTTTGTAGGAAAAAAGATACCCCTTTTCTGTCAAGCACATGCCTCAGGAGTTCAGAGTGTGAGTTGCCAGGCTCCCATTTTGATTTTGTTTTAACTCTTGGCCCATAAGCTTGCAATCTTTGCAGCACTTTCTGTAAGTTGCTGTGGTGCTTACTTTCTGTCTTTCAAGTAAACAGCAACACATCCAAGTAGATATTTGAGTAAGTTATTCTTTGAAAACTAGGTGGCGCAGAAGTTCTGCTCACTTGGAATGGCAATCTGTTCTGCACAAACTAAACTCTTGTGTGTGTGAACTAAGCTCGTATTTTCCAACATTGTGTAATATAACTGCAGATGGCTAAAGTCATGGCAGAAAATGGCCCTTGGACCATCTAACCTACCTATTTAACTGAGTAAAATAAACAAAAAATAGTTCTCACATATTTTTTTTTAAATCATAATCAATGAAAACCCATTGATTGGTACTGAAAACAAATACCTGAAAAAAGAAAAACAGTACTCGTATTTTCCAACATTGTGTAATATAACTGCAGATGGCTAAAGTCATGGCAGAAAATGGCCCTTGGACCATCTAACCTACCTATTTGACTGAGTAAAATAAACAAAAAATAGTTCTCACATATTTTTTTTTTAAATCATAATCAATGAAAACCCATTGATTGGTACTGGAAACAAATACCTGAAAAAAGAAAAACAGTACGGGGGGGGGGGGGGGAGCCAAGCAGAAGTTTGAACTGCAGGTTAGAGACTGCCTTCCCTACCTGGGATTGACAACAGAGTATAGACAAGTAAAAGGGGATAGGGGAGTGCCGAGGGCTAAACAAGCTCTGGCAGAGTTTTTAGTCGAGTCTAGAACAGATGCTGCTGGTAAAAAATGGTTAATTAATAGGGTATATATAATATTACATGACAACTATAAGAATCAATCAGATGAGGTTAGAAAAGATTAAGAAGTGAGACTAGAAAAGAAATTTACAAAGGACACAATGAGATGACATCTGTATGGCTCCCACGTATGTAACAGAGTTCATAAGGTTTAGGACTTTTGCTTGAATTTTGCATAGATAGTTTTATAACCCAAGCAGACTTCAGAACAATTTTCTTCTGGTAGATAGCAAATGCTGTAGGTGTGACTGGAAAAAGTGGTACCTGGGAACATATTTTTGGGAAGTGTATTGCATTGGCAGATTGTAAAAATTCCCTACAGAGTACTTTTTTAGAAATGGTGGAAGAAATGGCTGTAACTAAGGACATTATTCTTTTAAATTGGGATACAGCAACTGGATTGCATATACATAAGAAGGCCTTACTACATTTAATGCTATTGCCTGCCAAAAAACAATTGCTAGAAAATGTAAATTAAAGTCAAAGTTTTCTATAATTGAAGTACTGGATATTGTAAAGGAGATAAAACATGAAAGTGGGATCTTTAGAACAGGGATGGAGCAAATTGCATAGAAATAAATGTAATTTGTGGGAACAGTACAAGCAGAATAATATTCAGAAGGAGGATTGAGGTTTAAGGGAAGGCAGGAACTGAGCAATCTATGTAATATTGGAGAGAATATTCATTAAAAAGAAAGAAACATATATGTAATGTGTAATACATGAATAAGACAAATGCTAATGTGGTTTGTTTACTTTTCTATTAATATATGTGTGCCTATGTCTTAAGTGAGAATTTAACAAAGATATTTCATAAAAGAAAAAAGGCAATGCTAATTGATAAGAATCAGTTAAATATGCTTTAACAGACACAACTTCACTGCTCATTGTGGCTTATACAAGCTTCTTCCTTTAGTTAACATACTATACGCATTCATTTAAGCAACCACAATATCAGCCACAGCTGCTTAAATGAATCACAGTAATTTGGTGATGGTGAATCTGCAGCTCTTCACATTACTAATCATGCTCCATTAGAGTCTACACCTGGGGCAGCCCCACCTCTTCTTTTACCCTAATCATTGTATGGTGTTTAGTGATATACTGAGACAGAGTCATTGACATTCTGGGTGCAAAGACTAAAATTACCATTTTTGCAGTTACCAAAAGATCTGTGTGTAAGTTTGTTCTTTAGTTATGCAAGGCTGAGCCATGTTACAAAGAGCCTGTAACACCGAGCAGTGTTGTCACTACGTATTTTTCCATAAGAAATCCCTGTACCATTCCTAGGGTGAGGCAAAGGAGGCTGTCCCTGGAACAAGTTGTTAGAGAGCACGATCATGGCGAAAGACTTTCCAACTGGAGAAGTGCAATATCAGCAGCCACTCAAGCAGTAGCAGTTGTCATTGTGGCTGTTACAAAATTGGTTGATTTGCTTTTACAGAGTGTGGCATTTATTTTTGTTTTCTTTGCATATGTTCAAAATCAGAGAGGATCTTTTTTTGGGTCTTTAGCTCATGAAGGGTTGCAGGTCTGGGAATTGTCCAAGAGGCCTGCTGATCTAGCTACGGCTATGGCAATGCCATTTCCCTCAAATAATTATTTATTTCTTTTTATAATACATGCAGAGCAGAGTTCCATGGTTGGTTTAACTGCTTTGATTCTTTTTTGTCAAATCATTGTATATGTCTTGCTATGCTTTGTAAAGCTAAAAACAGATTGCGCTCTTTTTTGGCTTTTTTCTTGTACTGCATCAAGAAGAAAGCCACACAAGACAATGCACACACGCACTTCTGGGCAACTTTATTACAGAGCACAGACTGACTACCATGCATGCACAATATAGAGAATTACAATTGGGTCTCTGATGATAATGTGTATGTTATGTGTTCGAAACACAGATGTCAAGAAATTTACCTCTTGAGTGAATCGTATTTCGTAGTTGTACATGGAAATTTTTCTGCTCTATGTACTAACCTTTATTTATTTAATTATACTTTGTTGACTGTGTTAGTCCCACTAGGGTAGTAACCTCTTTTTAGGGGAGACCTGAGGTGATATTTATACTGCTGAGAAAAATTTGATCAGAGCATTGGGAAACTTCCCCTACTCATTGTTGTTGCAAGTGGGATCCATTTTGCATGAGCACTTTCTGTTTCCATTCTGGGCATAGAGGTGGCACAGAGAAACAGGGAGGCATATGGAGAGAGAGTGAGATAATGGAGTGGTGACAGAAAAGGTGGAGAAAGCCAACATTGAGACAGCAGAATGCATTAAGGAATCTGAGGAATTGTTTCAAAGAAATTTGTTTGATGGGTATGAGTCTGCAAATGATGGATGTATAATTACAACCCTCCAGTTGAGGTTGGGAGGATTGCAGGATGATTTACTTAAAGAAATGGTAATGCAGAGTGAGACAGAAAGTGAAGGAAATATTTCCTGGGGAACATTATGGAGAAAATACAAAAGAAGGATGTAGAGACAATCCTGAATAATAGTGGTGAGATGAAAAAGAAAACGTGCTGAGAAAGTAAAAGTGGCAAATAGGGAGTAGTAGAAAAGAAAAAAAACAGGAGAAAATGAAAAACACAAGTACTTGGTAAGGATTCGAAGTAAAGAAACCAATAAATGGGCAGGTATGAAGTGTGGGGCAATTTAATAGTTCCTTTGTGTGTAAAAGTACATGAGCTAAGAGCATTTTTTGTTATTAACAAAGAGACATTTTGTGACATTATCTTTGAAACTGTTTTTTAATTGGAAAAGTTTCTTGGAGAACATGAAAAAAGAGATGATAATCCATGGAACCTTTATGAGATAAAAGCATTTAACAGGGAAACAAGGAAGAAGATTCATGTATAATTTCAAACAGAAGTGTGAGGAGAGACTTTGAAAGGACATTTAAAAAACTTTATGTAAAGAAGTACTGGAAATTGCAAACATTTATGATAAAAAGGGTTTATGGCTTGGCAGATGGGAATGTGATATTGTGTTAAAATCATAAAGAGAAAACATACACATATATCAAGCATGTTAAATGTGGAAGGGGGAATTTTTTTTGTGAAAAAGGACATTTGAAAAGTAAATGTGATAAAAGAAAATGTTACATTTGTGGGGAAATAGGATGATGCAAAAAATGTGAATTGAAATGTTATAAATGTAACAAAATTGGACATTTATGGATGGATTGTAAAAATAAAAGTAAGAAGAAAGAAAGAGAAGAAAATTTAACAAAGAGAAGACATTTTAGAAGTAGTAGAAATAGAAGAAAAAATAGTTGAAAAAACATAATAACAAAGACAGAGAAGAAGGTTTTGAAATAAGTGATAAAGAAGACATAAATTGGGAGATAGTAAAAGAAAACATCTATTGGTAAAAAGGGTAAAAGACATAAAAAGATAATCTAAAGGGACAAGTACAAAAAAAAAACCCAGAAAGGAAATGGATGAAAAGGAATATACACAGCTAATGGTCAAGGGTTGGTATAATGGTTATTATGGTGTTTGACTCACAGACACAAGGTACAGTGTTCAATTCTCACCTTTGGAAGGGAAATTTGCTAGGCTTAGAATAGTCCTTTGAGGCAGCTAGGCTAGTAATTAGCTATGAACCTATGAAACCATGAATCTAAGGAAAAGAGAAAATGAAATTTTTAGAGTGCTTTATGTAAATGTGAATAGTGTTAAGAATATAGGAAGAAGAATAGGGATTTTGGAGTGGCATAATACATGTGATGTAGATGTAATTAAATTATAAGACACAAGATTTTTAACAAATGAAGAAAGATTGCAAACAGAGAAATTACGGGGAGGAATGATAATCTGGACTTTGGGAAATGAGAGATGTTCTGCAGTAACCACATTCTGTAGAAATACAATAAAGATATTAGATGTAACTGTATTAAGAATGGGAAGATTAACCATTGTAGATTTAAAGTGGAAAAATATATACAATTATAACATTATATGCTTACACTAATTATAATGAAAAGGAAAGCTTATTCCATCAGATTTTAGATTATACAGTTATAAATATGAATATTATAATAATGGGAGACTTTGTCATTTAAGAGGCAACCATAAAAAGAAAGGAAATTATATAAGAAAAATGTTAGAAGTTATAAGCTGTGGTGAGCTATAACTTTGGGGCAAAAATTCATGGACTTATAAAGGGCTATGTATAGAACTCAAAAGATTATTTCATAGTATCGGAAGTTTTAGTTACAGGAGAAGGGGAGGTAGTTGAAAAAGGATTTTTGATCATCTATCAATATGGCTACAGATAAAGGCAAACAAGGAATATATAAAAATAGGCAAAAGAATAAAAAGGATAAATGAGAAAGCATGGAATGAAGAAGGAAAGAGATTAGTAATACAGTTATAGAAATATATTACTATGAGAACATTTTATAGAAATTGGTCTGAATGGTAAATAATATTTAAGGAAAAATATAAAAAAAACGTTTTTTTTACAGTGGTAATTTGATGTGAGAAAAGTAGAGAAAGAGAAATATAAGAGAACATATAATGATGCATTGGAAGATTTACAACATAGTGATAGAAAGCACTTTTCCAAAGAAAAATAATTATATGAAAGAAATAAAAAAATACAAGAACTGTTATTTAAGCAAAGATAGTTTTTACAAGGAAAAAGAGAGGTACCAAGCTACTTTAATTAGTAAAGAAAGATGGTAGTGTAATGAGAGAAATACAAATCATAAAAGGAGTAATAGAAGGAAGTAGGGAAAGCTTATGAATAGTGTAGCACAATATGCACAAGAAATGTTTAAAGAAAAAGAGAAGGTAGTGAAAATAGCAGAAACTCTGTGATTACATGCCATGATTGTGAATATCAGGAATGTATAACCTACCCAGACCTGAAAAGGAACTCTTTCAAACAGATTTTCAATTCTGGGTTCATGTAATAGGCACCCCCCCCCCTCTAAAATCAGGGGCTTTTGCTTTTTGCACCTCCTTTCTGATCAAGTTGTTGCAGCATGAGGAAATGGGAATAGCAATGCAGTGATTTAATTAAAAAAGACTGCAATACATACTTGGTAGTGTTTTCAAAAGCTAGCATCATAACCATTGTGTGAACTATCAAAAGATGCTGTAGGGCTAACGTGAACCTCAGAGGCATAACTTGTGTGGAGGATGTTAGTGACTGAGTACAGCAGATTGACAGAAAATAGAATCAAAACAATAACTGTGTCCATAACAGACCAAGTAGATGTCTGGTGGGTCAGAGTTAGACAGTTTGAGAAAATGGTAAGAAAAGGCAGACACTGTTTTCAGAACTTTCAAGAACTGAGATCAATAAAATCAAAGCTTCTGATATGCTGAGCATAAAAGGACTCGACAGTTTAAGACAATGTTCAACATGTGAAGAATCTGGTTTTATTTGTAGTGAAGGCAAAGAAGGATTAGAGAGAGATTGGTTGTGTTTGCAAGTGTGTGCGCGTGTGCGTGTCGTGTGTGTGTTTGTGTGTGTTTGTGTGTGTGTGTGTGTGTGTGTGTGCGCTCGTGTGTGTGTGTGTATGCGCGCTCGCGTGTGTGTGTATCTTGCGTGCATCTGTGTGTGTGTGTGTGTGTGTGTGTGTGTGTGTGTGTGTGTGTGTGGTGTGTGTGTGTGTGCGTGTGTGTGTGTGTGTGTGTGTGTGTGTGTGTGTGTGTGTGTGTGTGTGTGTGTGTGTGTGTGCACTCGTCTGCATGTGTGTATGTGTGTCTGTGTTCACCAGTCTTAGTGTTCACAGCAGAAGGTTTGTATGCCTGTTTATCTACATTCACGTCTGCATACATTCTTGAGTCTGAGTATTCATATCTGTGTCTGTGTCTGTGTGCGTGTGCACATGCCTGTTCATGAGTGCTCACGTGTCTCTATGTGTTCATGAGTCTGAGTTCATATGTGTTTGGATATGTGCACTTATGTGGAGAACATGAATGGCTTAATCTGGAATACTGCTAGATTTTGCTAATGCCTAGTCAGAACCTGGCTGGCTTGTCCAGGAAAAAAGTAAAGAATCAAAAGAAATGACAAATTGTGTGCTGTTCTTAGGGTGCAGGGCCAAAGGTTTTCATAAGATGGTAACAAGTTTGGTGTGAGAAGTGACGCAGGTGTCAAAGGGCCAGCTGAAGAGCAGACTGGGTGAGTAAGTAACAGTGACGGCTTCTCCATCTGTTTGTGGCAGAAGATGGATTTCTTAGTCTAGCTACCCTTATGCGGTCAGACCTGCTGAGGTAAGAGCAGGATTTCTACAGAACAGTGATCTAGTCAACCACTGGAGCCATTGCATAGATATACTGAGGAGGCTGAGGTTACAGGGTAGGGCAAATAAGAAAGGCCCCTGCCTCATAGTATTGCCGTACTGAAGGACTTCGCTATCCATCCCTTGTCTTGAGGGTACAAGACAGGAGTATAACAGCCAGCTGAGAGAAAAGGGGGAGGGCTTGACATTTGGCAAGTCAAAATGCAGCTATCAGAGAGCACAGCTCTGAATTGTAGGACTTCTGTGGCCAACTACAAGATATATAATGTCAGTCTTTTAGGTTTCTAATGTAGGGAGTCTGTCTCCCCCCAAAGACACCCTATGATGCAGGAGCTGTACCTCCAGAACCCACTGTTTTATTGTCAAGTTTATATTTGTTATACTTCTTAAACCAGATCAGTGTATAATTAAGTGTAAGATTATAAACAACTGATAACATAAAAGATGATGCATAAATGCAATAATGTTTAACTAAGAATAATAGGACTGACTAGAAAAAATAATGATACAAAAGGTAAATTAATTACTATGTCAGATTAAACAAGTGCATATTAAGGGATCTAATCATCTCTTTTTTGAGCATCTAATTCCATGTTTCCTTTATTCCTGAGGGCAGAGGCACTGTGTCCATCAACATTACGTACTTAGGCCACATAATCAACCTTCAGTATCCACATAACCTTTGTTGTATGATTATGTGCTCTGCCTTAGGTTATATCTGAAAGAGTTCCCCTCCGGATGTTGCTGTCAACAAACCATCTATGTATCTATGTATCTATCCACCTATCTCTCTTGTGTTATACACATTTTCAGAGTGGTAGTGTACAGATTACGAAAGATGTAATTTGATGAGTCATGCATTTATAAGGCCAGGCAAAAACACAATGTTGCTGAGTCATCTGAGAATCCATAACTTCAATGACTCCAAGATATTGACACCTAAGGCCAGACAGGAAGTGATCTATAAGAATGAAAAAAGAAACAAACAACAAAAAAAAAAAAAAAAAAAACAAAACAAAACCAAAAATGAGGAACAATTTGCACATTGTTATTGGTGTATTAGCCAACAATATGGTAACAGATGTAAATTAGTGTGAATCAGGAAAGCTATTGGCATGTGAATCAAAAAACATCATAAACATTAAAAAGAAGCAGTAGAAAGGGCATGCGATGTCTAACACTTCCTTAAGGGCATTAGTAACGATACACAATGCGCCTGTTAACAGGATCTCTAGTTTAATACACTGAGTTTTGAAATCACAGTGTTTCTGCCTAGTTTGTGTGGTGAACTGAAGAGTCCCGCTGTCATACATTAATTTACAAAAAGAAGGTACTGGCCGAAATGAAACTAGTCACAAATTATATATAATAATGACTTACGAGATGTTGTGGAGCATCCGGGGAGATGAAATAGAATCAAGCAGTTTAAGAATGGGAAGGAGTACAGGAAGAGGCAAAATCTCAACATATATTCCTTGTAATTTCAAAATAGGTATACAGTTTTACCTAACCCCCCCCCCCCAGTGAAAAATCTTTCTCCAAGCTCATCACAGCTGATTTTAAAATATTTGAATGCTTTCAAGCTTTTATATAGGTTTAGGGAAAAAAAAAGAATACAGACAGTACAATGTCATGGTCAGTGTTATTCTATATATAGTCAGACTGACTAATGTTTAGTTAAACATTTGTCTTTGACTTTCATATATATAATTTGCCTTATGCATATGTTGCAGCAGTTGTATGCTTACAGCTTATCTATTACACATTGATGTATACCACGTTTGTATATAGATTGTTTGGTTTTTATTTATTTTTATTAAATCATTTTAGTGTATCACAATTGTCTTGTTGAAAATTTTCCACTTACTGTTATTTTTTGTTTGAATCTTAAAAAAAGTTAATAAAAATATGTGTGATACAAATTTCTTTGAGGAACAGGGGGTCTTTATTGCCACACATAGGGAACTAAGGCCCTGAAACTCTATTTTTCTCTCTGCTGCTTTGTTCTGTTGTATTGCCCACATCTGATTGTACCACATAAAATATGACTTTGGGGGCTAAATCCAGACATTCATACGTTCATAGGTGTGTACTAAGCTAATGGCCAGTAGGGTCTTTTTAAGCTTAGCCATGCGTCCCAAAATTCTGACAACTTCTGGTATTCTTGATAAGAGAAAGCAGGGGCTTGAGAGATGAAACATTTACAAGGAGGTGTCTGGAAGATAAACCATTTACAGGCTGCCTGTGTCCATTAGAGACATAGGTGCCAAACAAGGGATTACATTTCTGTTCCCCATCCATAGGATTAAAGGATCATAGGAGGTTACTAGGCTAATGGCCCTGGGGCTCTTACAAGCCTAGCCAAGAGTTTATCCCCAAAAAGAAACCTCAGTCAGTACCTGTCACCCCTGTCAATGAAGGTCACAGGTGAAACCCCTGGGACAAATTTATGGTTTCTCATCCACTCATCAAGATTGCGTTTGAAGAGGGCCAGTGAGGTACTCTGTTTGACATGTATGGGAAGTTTATTCCAGAGATGGGGCAGTCTCTGGGAGACAAACCTGTCTCTCCAGCAGGTTTTGTTGATGTCACATATTAGATTTAGGCCTATAGAGTGGGTAATGCGCAAGGAGTTAGACTTATGGATATGGAGCATCTCTAGTATGGCAGGGTCCAATATTGCCTTGTAGGAGAGACACAGATCACCTCTGAGCAATCTGTGTGATACCGAATAGAGTGATAGTGATTTAAGCCTATCCACATAGGATAGGTGTTGGAGGCCATGGATTTTCTTTGTGAGGTATTTGTGGCCTTTCCAGTTGATGCAGGTGTTTGGAGAGGTACATACCAAACGGGGCATTATACTCAATCATAGGTCTAATAAGGGAGGAGTATAGAGAGGTAATAATCTACTTTTTCCTGGATGCAATCCCTTTACTTATAAGGTGAACCAAGTAAAAAGCTTTTCTGACCACAGCCGCCACATGATGGCCAAATGTGAAATTGTTGTCATCCTGAGTACCCAGGTCTCTCACCACAGACTGTGTGCTTAGGGGGTTGCTGTTGATGTGGTAATCAGTAGGGGCCGTGTTTTTTCTGAATGGTACGTTAATACATTTTTTGCACTTAACTTAAGGCCATGACTTTGACAACAGTTATCTTTAGCTGTGAGACCCTATTGCAGTATGTTAACATCAACTGCGGAGTCAGTGACAGCACCCAACGTACAGTCATCCACAAACTTGGTCAACCACAGGCCCTTTGTCTTTGCCTGGACCTCTGAGAAGTATATGCCAAACAGTAGGGGTCCCAGTACAGATCCCTAGGAACTCCACTAGTGACAGGTCTGCTGTCGGAGGTGGAAGCACCTATTTTGACCTAATGGGTGGGTCCTATCTGTGAGCCAGTTGACCATCCATCTGACAAGATAGGGATTAACACCAAGTTGTGTTAGCTTTTCAATGATGCCTGAGTGTAGGATTGTGTCAAATGCCTTGGCTAGGTCTTTCCCTCATCCAGGGCCTTGGTGACAGTCTCAAAGAAGTTAGCTAGGGTCAATAGGCAAGATCTTCCCCTGACAAATCCGAATTGGGTGGGGTCGAGTGCTTGGAGATTGCCTATGTCCTTGTTTATGAGATCCATAATAATATGCTCCATGACTTTACAGATCAACCTTGTCAAGCTGATGGGGCGATAGTCTCTCAGGTCAGTAGTGGCACCACCTTTGTGCAAAGGGATGATTATGGCAGTTCTCCAATCTGGTGGCATGAAGTCTGTAGTTAGCCTGTGGTTGAACAGGGTTGAACAGGGTGCTCAATGGTGAAGCTAGTTCTTCCTGGAGATGGTGCAGAATACAGTCTGGGATACTATCAAATTACATGGAAACTGTGTTCTTTGCCTTGGACAGCACCTTTACCACTTGATCTATGGAGATGTGAGGTGTGGGAGAAGTATCAGGGATGTCAACTTGGCCTTTGGGGGTGATAAGGGGTTGAAGTTTACACTGAACTGATCAGCCAGCATGTTGGCTAACTCAGCAGAATCAGTGTAAGTGGTATCATTAAGTACTAATTCAGAACAAACTTGGGCTTTGCCATGGAGGTTCCTAACATAACTGAAGACGGACTTGTGATTTCCCTTTGTTTTAGAGACTAGTTTCAACTCATAATTGGCTTTCGCTAGTGACCTAATTTGTTTGTTGAGGCAGAGGAGGGAGATTTTCCGACTTGGAATTTGTTCCTTTTTACTCTTGGCCAACAGTTTCTTCCTTTTGTTGTAAAGCCTGTTGATAGAGGATGCCCACCAGACAGGTTAGTGTTTCCTTGAGGAGTAGATTTTAGTTCTGTTGGGTATGGCTGAGGCCATGCAGTTGTACAGGTGCTTGTATACTGCACTGGTGTAGTGTTCAGCATAGTTGTCTGCATCATTGGGGGTGGGGGTGGGGGGTGGGGGGGTGAAGCTGCTGATACACTCCCACAGGAGGTTGTAGTCAGCTTTTGAGAAGTTTTTTAGCCTGGTTATGGCTGGGGAGGGTTTTTGGGGTATAGAAACTTCAAATGAGACAGACCGATGATCTGATCTCACCAGGAAAGAACATACTATGGAAGTGGTGCAGTGGTTGCCCATGTTGGTGACAACCAAGTCTACCATGTTATCTCCCCTTGTGGGGGATAAGACCATCTGATCTAGGGTGTTAGAACTGATGAAATCAAGGAATTGCTGGGTGAGTGCATTAGTGCAAGAATAGTTCACCCAGTCTATGATGGAGTAGTTGAAGTCACCAAGGATCAGGGTGTTAGGGGGTACCTTGATGGAGTCAACTAGGTCCAGGTAGAAGGTGTGGGTGTACTGAGACATAGAGGGGGAGTCTGTAGCTGGCTATAACTTGAATGAGTGTCTTGCCACCTGTCAGTTGCACCTGGAGTAATTCCAGTGCTTCGTGTTGGTAAACCAGTCTGGAGGTGTGCCTGTCCTTAATGAAGATAGAGACTCCACCACCACCCTTAGTCTTTCCAATCACATTTTGGGGTCAGAAAGTGTGGAATGAGGTATAGCCTGGTAAGGCAGGGGTGCTCTCTGCACCCCTGAACCAAGTTTCCGTGATTGGTCAGACATCGGCATCTTCCAGTGTGAGGAGAGCCTCAAGTGACTGCATTTTCAGATTAAGACTCCTAGCATTGAGCAGCATGACCTTCAATTTGCTTTTTGACAGATATTTTATGTTGGAAGATTTGTGTTTGGGACATGGCCTAAAAAAGGCACAATGGGGGAGTCAAGAGCTTTGGCCAAGATACAGAACCCTAGGGGTGACAGGTGGAGGTCATCTCTGGCAAAGCATCGTGGCCTGTCAACCATGTCATCCCAGGCAGACACATACGGGATCCCCTTAGAAAGACACCAGAAACTAAGCCAATAAAGTCAGGTGGCACGGTACAAGGGTAATCCTATGGGTTAGGCTTGAAAAGGCACCAGGGCCATTAGCCTACTACACACCTATGAACCTATGAAATGTTGAAATCAAACATTTTTTGTTGGTATTGTGGTATCATTCTTGGTGAAGGTAGGATGCTGCTAGGACTAGGGTCATAGCCTGGAGCACATATTCTGAGAGCTCAATCATGTCTCTCTTCATATAGTCCAGAGAGGTACATCTCAAGTTGTTCACACCAGCATGGACAATAACACAGTCATACTTGTACCTGTTGTGGAGAGATATGAGTGCATGTGTGATGTGGTGGATTCTAGCACATGACAAATAGCTGACCATGACCTTTTCCTTGTTGAGCCTGGTGAGGGGGACATCGGTGTGTCTCACTATCGAGTCACTATCGAGTCACCAATGACTAATATGTTTGGTTTATTGTTATGCCTTATGGGCTCAGTTGGTTTATAGTTTTGCCTAATGGGTTGTGTTTGTGAGACACTGGTGCGTTGACTACTCTGTGTGATTTGATTGGTGTTAGTTGTCCAAGTTACACTCGAATTGGGTTAGGGAGGAAATCAGATTCACATACTTACCAAGTGTGGATGACTTCCCGAAACTCCTCCCTATTCTCTAGGTCCACTGCCAGCGATGTCCCTAACCATCCTTTTTTTTTCTGTATTCCTCAGACCTTATAAATACTGGCTCAGCCCCCAGAGCCCTACATCCATGCCAAGTCTACCAGCATTCTCCTATGCCTCCCTGGACTTGCTGCAGTGTTGCTGGGGCAGTAATGCATCTTGAGGATGAACTGGGGGGCTCAGTTTTATGTGTGTTCATCTAGTGTTTTTTTTTTATTTTATTTTATATACCCTACCCACTTTTCCCTTTCTCTGCATCTCACACTTGCTTGTTGTGTCTGAAGGCAGTTCTTTTCTTTAGACCATGCCTTCTCTTTAGGGAGCATCATCAGTGTATGCCCCCCTCAGGACAGGCAGGCCTATACCTCCCTGCCACTCTGTCAGTCACTACGCTGTTAATCGAACTTGGGTTGGCTGGGCCATAGTTAGGGCTTTATACCACCAGAGTGGCCTGCCCAGCCTTCCTCTTATGAGATAAAAGCAGCCAGTCCTTTTTCATTCCTTTCTCTCCCCAGGTAACTCCTCCAGCACTTGGGCCATTAATAAAATCAAAGTCATTTGAGTCACAACATGGATCATTACTTTACGTCACAGAGATATCAAATTGTGTAGGTGAGATGTTTGGCATTTTGTCTTCAAATGTAAAGGTATTATTAATATTTAAGTTAGTTAGACAAATGAAAAAATAAATGCGTGCATTGTACAAATACTGGCTCTGTAATGATCAGCCTTAGAGCATAAATCTGTGATGAAATTACTGTAAAATGTCAAAATAGCAAAACCTAGTGGTTGGACAGAGGCAACAAGTGCTGATTTTAGTGTCTGCTTGAAACAGACACCCTTGGGAACATGGGTTGAACTTGCCTAGGCTTGTAAGGGCCCTGGGTCTGCTAGCCTAGTAACCTCCTATGATCTTTTTATCCTTTGGAGAGGTTCTGCACTGGACACTTTGTTTCCTTTCCACCCCTCCTTTACTTTATGCCACAACACCGTAAGTCACTGTAATTCAGAGAATAAATTTGTCACATTTTTGAGGTTTTCTTACTTTCCAACCAGGTCCTGTCATGGTTGTTTGTTTGTGGCAGATTACTTAGTTCCCACAAGCAATGTATCAGTTATTAAAAAATGACTGTGTATATTTAGTTGATGCCCGTATATATATCTCAGCTATATTAAAGAGATTTTTTTTGCAATTCTTACTTAATGGTTGTTTTGTTGTAATGCCGTCTGTAGTTTTACTATAGTTGTTTTATGGTTTGCAATAATTTTTTTCCTATTTTCTGTTGTTTTTCGTTGTGCAATGCTCTACCTCTATGGAATTCTCTGTGAAACGCTGTCTGACCTTTGATGTTATGAATTGGTGTCCACTAAGACTGTCAGTTCAGTGGTAAAAGCAATTCTGAGAACCTGGATGTTTTTTTCTAGGAGCGTGTTATAGTCACGAAAAAATAAATAAATAAATATAAATCCACCTGTTCTAATACCAAAAATTGGAATTTAGTAAATGAAGTACAAACATTTTTATGTCTAGCCAAAGCATTGTAATGATCATTGGCCCTGCTTGCCGAACGCTCCTTGAGCTGAAGGAATTATGCTGGCAGTTGTTGTTGGGGGCAGACTCTGATCCTGGACTGAATGACAGTGTGAATGGATTACTTAATGTGTGGTTATTGTTTAGTTTACCCTGTTTCATGCTTATTTATTAGTATGGGAATACAATGGGAAAATGTTTTTCATTAGTATGTAAATACAGTGGGAAGATTGTTTTTCATCGGTGGACACTGTTATTTGTACAGTTGTTGATTACTTAAACTCTGTTTTGGGCTTGAGTCTCATTTCTGAAGAAGTTCTTATATACTAAAGAAGAACGAAAGTGCAGTCAAAAATCTGTTCCAATGTGGAGTCTTTTATTCATTTACAGTTTCTTTGAAGTTTTTGTTGTTATTTTTAGTGTTCTTCGTTTTTAATAGTACGGTGTTTAGTGCATGCATATATATATATATATATATATATATATATATATATATATATATATATGTGTGTGTGTGTGTGTGTGTGTATATTTTAAAACTATTGACTACAGTACTTTCATTTTGTGGTCACACTCATTGTTATCACTGTTGGTTCACAAAGATGCACTGTTAATTTTGTTACTGTTTTGAGTGGTAGTATGTGTATATGTTTAGGTAAAGTGCTGTTGTTTGGAATGTAGAGGAGGAAGTTATTGAACGGTATGTAGCTGTTTCAAAATTAGCTATGAATATTAAATTAGGAATGAATGCTTCATTGATCCCCACAAGTTATGTCTCACACATGTTTACACACACACACACACACACACACACACACACACACACACACACACACACACACACACACACACACACACACACACACACACACACACACAGTTGCTGTTAGGTAAGGAAGTGACATTCGGTGCATGATTTAAATGATTCAGTAGTAATACAAACTCTTTTTTTATTTTTGAAAAATCGTAGTGCAAAACTTTTGAACAGGTATATGGTTCAGTTTACCAGGGAACAAAGGCTAACTCATGAAACTATTTCTAGGGGGACAGAATGATGATAGCAGTGGGAGTAGCTCATAGAGACTGATTATGATGTGCACGTGGGAGTCGTGTGTGTGAAAACCAATCAGGGATATTCTTCAATATTCTGGACAGCTGAGAGGTATGCACAGCACAACTAACTATATCTTGGCTCAGATGCCTGAAAATGTAAAGGTCCATCTAATTCCACAAAAAGAAAATATATTATTCATATAATTTTTAAAGTGAACTGCAACAAGCATGAGGCTACTGGCAGAACAACACACAGACACAACCTGTTTCACCATTGCACAACCCTAATGGTAAGTCCTTGAAAAGCAGTGCAGTGTGAAATAGTAAAACACCTACTGCAATGCCAGTTAGATTACAAAAGTGAATGCGAATGCATTTACACTGTTTTCTATCCTGTTGCAGTTGAAGCCCAGGAAAAATAAGAGCAAGTTTTTGAAAAAGCTGCTGAGTTTCGATATTTCCATCTGTACTGTAGCACAGTTTACTTAACATGACATCATGCTGGCTGCAGAGTTTTTCAGAGAAATAAGTTTCAGAAGGCCGAGCAAAGCTCTGCCTTGACAAATTCAGGTAGGAAACTAATAATTCTACCAAAGAAACACACAGAACAACTACCACTACTCTGAGTAGTACTGCTATAACAACACATGCAAAACAAAAGCAGGACACTTAAAAAAGTATGGCAAATGACTTTTGTTGGCGCTATCATCTTAAAGGCAAGAAAGTCGGGTTAAACATACATTAACAGAGGAAAATAAACATGCATGAAGGCAATTGATCTGGTTAAAAACTGAAGAGGGGAACAACCCTTGCTTCCTCCTTTTATTGTAAAGCACAGGATCATATGACCTCTCTTGACTTCTCCACACCAACGGCGTCAGTACAAGAGCACACGTACGATCATTCACTCTCTTTTATTATCAGCCAGCACTCCCACTTGCTCTTACGCTGTATACAAATACATTTTAAGAACATATTTTTGGATAACTTTTCCTTTACATCCCAAATACGTAAAACATGAACCTTTCAATCTTCAATTTCGTAGCAGGTTTACTAAAGACATCTGCAACCAGGTCCATTGTTGGGCAATATTCAGTTCTTATTTTGTCATCATTAAGTGCTGATCTAACAAAATTATACTTAATGTCAACATGTTTACATCTCTGACAGCTTACTGGATTCTTCGATAAAGCGATTGCTCCTTGATTGTCCTCAAATATTGTTACTGGCACATACTTGGACTCTCGATCCGTTCCACTCAACAGCTGCACATGGTACAAACTCTCATGTATTGTTGTTGCCAATGCCATGTACTCTGCCTCACATGTAGATAAAGCTACCGTTTGTTGTTTCTTTGATTTCCATGAAACAATAGGCCCGTCTCTATTAAGGCTAAAGCAATAACCTGTTGTACTACGCCTCTCGTTTTGATCTGTTGCCCAGTCTGCATCACTGTATGCTACAAGCTGAAGTTTCTCTTCACTTTTCTTGTAACACAGCTCTCTGTCCAATGTACCCTTTAAGTACCTTAACACGTTTGGCTATTGTTAAATGAGATTCACTCGGTTGTGACAAATATTGTGAAAGTTTACTTACAATCCAGCTAAGATCAGGTCTCGTGCTTGTCATAACATATATCAAACTACCCACAAGCTTTCAAATCTATATAAAGAGTTAATAACCTATAAAACTATTCCCAAACCATCATACTGGCAGTTCTTAATGAAAGGTCAGTCATTGCAGTTAACAGAAGAAATTAAAACTAACATCTTACTATCAGTTAATTACACCTCTAACACACAGTACTGGAAATATTTAACTGGAAATAAATACATAGAGCATTTTTAACACAAGATAGAATTAAAAAGATCAATACTGCTACAAATGGTTTTTGCTGGAGGTGTGAAAAGTCAAATAAAGCAGACTGGATTCATATTTTTATGAATATAATAAAATTAAATCATATTGGAATGGAATCAATCATTTTTACAAGCTTTATTTAATGAATCCTTTACCTTAACTAAAGTATTGATAATTCTAAATGTAAATGAAGGTCCCTACCCAAATAAAACAAATATGTATTTGTTATGGACAATACTTGCTATGTCGAGGAAATGCATAACCAGAAGGTGGAATTCAAATACACCCCCGACCTTGGAAGAATTCTACACTTTACTAAAGACAACTGCATCGATGGAAATAAAAATCAAAGAACTATGAATCTATCCCAGGCCATTGGTAAATAATCCTTGGAAGAAAGTTATATCTTTGTTGGACACTCTGCAATAATCAGTATTGTATCTCTGATAACTGATCTGTTAAGTTTATATTTAACAGTGTAAGAAACTTCTCTGTGTGGAAGATTTTCAGTCCATATATTTCTAGTTAATCACTGTATATTAATCAGATCAGACAATAGTAGTAGAAGTAGCGAACGTAAACTTTTTATCAGGCATGGGAGTGGTTTATTGTGCTGTAGACAAAGTCATGGCCTCTTTAAAGCTCTGCGGTGCGTTGCATATTAGTCTGTAACAATAGTTAACATTAACATAATCGTCGTTTTGTTTTACAGCACAATAAACCACTCCCATGCCTGATAAAAAGTATATATATATTTAGAAAGCTTGTGAGGAAATTATTACTATATTTTTGTTTTACTTGGATCGCTTGTCTGTGTACTTAATAAAGGATTTTCGACTGGAAACAGGCTGCCTGCCTTGCTTGGATTACTTTCGAAAACTTAGTAATGCGTACGATTATATATTTTCTATTATTACTTTTTGTTTTGTTTTGTTTTGACTTAAGACAAGTTTACATTCGCTACTTCTACTACTATTGTCTGATCTGATTAATATACAGTGATTAACTAAAAATATATGGACTGAAAATCTTCCACACAGAAAAGTTTCTTACACTGTTTTGTATTTGGACCCACTACACTTTAGTGGGTTGTTTTGAGACTTCGGGGATACCACGGAGATTACTTGTTTTTTAATTTTATATTTAATAACATGCAGTGTATATAATTGAAAGTCAGGCTACTTAATTATTGTATATAGTTGTTTAAAATGATATTTAAATTATTATGTAAATGTTATTTTAATTGAAAATAAAAAAATATTTGAGGAAAAAAAAACTACCCACAAGCTCATGATATTTTCTTGGATCAGTTGATTCACTGTCACATTCAAAGTTTGTTTTTTGTTCAGAAGGGGTACTTCTTACTTTACAATTAGACATTCCAGATTTCTCAAGAATTTTTGTGATGTACTTCTTTTGGTTCATCTTTACTTCACCACTTCACCACTGTTCTGGGTAAAGTCAATGTCTAGAAAATGTCTTAGCTTTCCCAGATCTTTCATTTTAAATTTAGCTTTGAGCATTTCTTTTACATCATTCAGTGATTCATTGTCACTAGCTGCTATAATGAGATCATCAACCCATATAATTAGGACTGTTTTCTCATTTTCAACCTGTCTAGTGTATACACAGTGGTCTGCGGGGTTTTGGATAAAACTATTTTCACAAAGATAATCGTGTAACATTTTGTTCCACATTGTTGTTTCAATCCGTACAATGACTTATTTAGTTTACAAATCAATTTTTCATCATTAACCTTCAGGTTGGTTCATATACACCTCACAGTCAATAGGAGCATGTAAAGAGGCCATTTGTACATCCATCTAGTGCAACTCTAAATCATACTGAGCTGCCATCTGTATTAGACTTCATACAGATGTCATACTTGTAGTTGGTGCAAATGTTTCATTATAGTCTATACCAACAACTTGACTGTAGCCTTTATAGATTATAGGTTCATAGATTAGTACTAAGCTAACTGCCCTTGCAAGCCATATTAAGCCTAGCCAATTATCCCTTGTGAGACTCAAACCCTTCACCTTGTATTTGTAAGGCAAACACCTTAGCCATTAGGCCACCCTCCCAACCCCCTTTAGTCACATATCTAGCTTTGTAAGTCTCAGTATTATCTGCATTGTCTTTTACAGTGAAAACCCACCTACCCCCACTGCATTTTTATCTTATGGTAGTGTGGTGAGCGTGAATGTGTTGTTTTCCTTTAAAGACTTAAGTTCCTCCTTCATAACTTTGACCCACTTCTCCGAGTTGGACAAAGTCGTGGCCTCTTTAAAGCTCTGCGGTGTGTTGCATATTAGTCTGTAACAACAGTTAACATTAACTGTCACATAATCGTCGTTTTCAACTTTACACTCATAGTCCTTCAAGTATGCAGGTGGTTTTCTCTCTCTTTTAGAGTAGTGTGTGTCCTGCCTTTCCTCTTCTTGCCTTATTTTTGTGTTTCCATCATTTATCGTAGATTCAGTGTGATTCACTTGTATTTCTTTTGTGATTTGACTATCAGCTTTTGATTCTGACTTAACATGCACACTTCTGGTATTAAAATCTTCATCCATCAGTTCTGGGTCTGTCTGAATCTGGCATTCAGCTACATTTTTAGTAATGAACTTGACTAACCTGTGTCTAAGGACCCTTCCTGTGTCAGGATAATAGACCAGTTATGAAGGGCTGTTTTTAACATATCCAGCAAAAATCCCCTTATCACATCTTGGGTCTAACTTATTTTTATCTTGTCTGTATGCATAGCACACTGATCCAAATTCTCTCATCCTTGAAAGATCAGGTTTCTTTCTTGTTAGCATGAAGAATGGGGTCTACCCCACATGCCTGTTATAACATCTGTTGCGAATAAAAGCAGCAATCATTACTGCATATGCCCACAACTCTTTAGGTAGGTCACTCTCTATCAACATACACCTTGCCATTTCGAACAGTGTTCTCCAGTTTCTCTCTGCTGTCCTATTCTGATGGGGTGACTAAGGTGCTGATGTTTTGTGTCTTATAACATTTTTACTCAATAGTGACTGAAAGTCTTTTGACATGAACTCAGTGCCATTATCTGATCTGATACACTTTACCCTCCCATAAGGGGCTGAATCAGCAATAAACTTTTCAATCGCCTAGACTGTGTCACTCTTGGCTTTCAGAAAATAGACAAATATTACACCTGAGTAGTCATCCGTAAATGCTAAAGTGTACTTAAATCCATCTTTTGCTGCTGGCCCAATTGGGCCGGCTAAATCAGTATGGATTAGTTCAAACAGTTTTTGCTCTTGCATCTGGTTCTCTGTTTCTGCTCTGGGCAAATTTCCCTTGCGTACAAGTTTCACAATCTAGGTTAGGTTTCTCAACTTTACCTTTAATTTTCATTCTTTTTACCACTTTTTCTAATTTTGACACATCTTCAAAATTACAGTGACCCAGAATCTTATGCCATGCTTGAATGTCATAACAGCTCTGAGATGCATCATAATGTGTCTCACCATCGTTTTCTTCATCATATGTATCTAAATAATAGAGTCTATCATACTCAATTATGTCAAACCTGGTGCTGTTTTTGCAGTTCTCTGCACGTCCCTTTGACTTATCTACTACTCCCAGAGTTTTCACAAAATGCCCGTCTCTAGCCATTGCTTTTTGCAGACAAAGAAATATTCAAATTTATCCCTACTTAGATGACTGCCTTATTCAGGCAGACAGCCAGGAAAAGCTGCTCAAAGACCTGGCCTCTGTAAAGGACCTACTAACCTCCTTAGGGTACACAATCAATGAAAAGAAATCCAAACATGCACCCACCAAAAGGATACTCTTCCTGGGAGCAAGTCTGGACACAGCATCCCATATGGCATGCCTAACACCAGAGGAACAAAGTTTCCTATCAGCTTACTTCTCTCAATTGGCCATCAGGCCCCAACTTTCTGCAAGGGAACTCCTGCAAGCCCTGGGGTTCATGGCATCTTGCATACTCCTTATTCCATGTGTGAGACTGCATATGAGGAAACTTCAATGGTACCTAAAGAGCCTTTGGTGTCAACACTCTCAAGATCTGGAGACTCTTTTACCTGTTATCCCTTGCCTGAGGGAGGAATTTCTTTGGTGGGCAACAGCCTGCTCCCACAACAAGGGACTGCCGTACTCCCCCACACCCCAAGGCCCAGACCCTCACCACAGATGGATCAGACTATGCTTGGGGTGCACACCTGGACGGCAAGTGCATACAGGGCCAATGGAACCCCCAGCAACTCCTCCTGCACATCAATCTAAAAGAGATGATGGCTGTGCAGCAGGCCTTGATAGCTTTCAAACCCCTTCTCTCTCCAGGGGTTCTCCTGATCAAAACAGACAACACCACAGTGATGTGGTACATCAACAAGCAGGGAGGGACTCACTCCTACCTGCTATACAGGCTGGCCATGACCCTTTGGTTCACAGCCTCTTGCCTGCATCTGCACCTGGTAGCACAATACCTGCCAGGCTCTCTCAACGCCCTGGCAGCTCAACAGAAACACCTTCTTACTAATAACCCAGAAATGGGGAACCCCGCAGGTCGACCTCTTTGCCTTCCACACCAACCATCAGCTTAGCAAATTCTGCACCAGGGAGCATCACTGCATGGCATGGAAAGTAGATGCCCTGTCCTTCCCCTGGGTTAACCTCTCGGTCTATGCCTTTCCTCCCCTACCTTTCCTTCCCAAGATACTCATCAAAATAAGGGAGGAAAAACCAAGAACCATTCTCATAGCTCCAGACTGGCCTAGACAGCACTTGTACCCCTTGCTGCGCAGCCTGTCCTCTCTGCCCTCATGGAATCTTCCTCAGATTCCCAACCTCCTAACCTAGAGGGTAGGGGAATTCATGCACCCCCAATTGCAAACACTCAGTTTGGCAGCTTGGCTTATAACCTGACCCCTGACTAATCTGCCCTCCTCAGTAAACAGGTTCTGGATGTTATCCAAGAGATTAGATGCCCTAGCACCAGGAAGTCTTATGCAGATAAATGGAAAAGGTTCTGCACATGGATCCAGGCTAAGGGAGCCAATATGGCACAGCCCTCCCTCCCTCTCATTGTGGATAACTTAGCTAACCTACTACAAAGTGGTCTCTCTTTCTCCTCTATAAAAATTCACACCTCTGCTATTTCCGCTCATTTTCCCACTGAGCATTCTCTTTTTTCACACTCTCTGATCAAGCAGTTCCTCAGAGGGGCTAACAAATAGAGGCCCCCCCAGAAGGGCACTAACACCGACTTAGGACCTTAACTTTGTCTTGGAAAAGCCCACCCTGCCTCCATTCTAACCGGATTATTCTGCAGACCTAAAATTTCTCTCCTGGAAGATAGCCTTCCTCCTGACCATCCCTTCAGCCAGAGGAGTCTCTGAGCTGCAAGTACTCATGGCAGTGGAACCCTTCTTCATCTTCCATGCAGACAGGGTACCCCTCAGAACTAATTCATCCTTCATGCCCAAGGTGGTATCCAGTGTGGCTTTCAACCAATCCATCCATTTGCCCACCTTCTTTCCTAACCCTCAAAACAAGGGGGAAAGGATTCTGCACTCTCTAGATGTGCACAGATAGCTCAGATACTATCTGGACAGGACTAAACCCATCAGAAAATCTGATTAACTGGTGGTTAGCTTTGCTTCAGGGGCAGAGGGAAAGCCCTCTCCAAGCAAACCATTTCCAAGTGGATAGCACACTACATCCATTTCTTCTACAAGCAGCATGGCAAGCTTCCCCCCAAGGGGGTCAAGAACCACTCCACCAGAGCAGCCTCCACCTCTGAAGCATTCCTCAGAGGAGTCACCACCAGGGACATTCTGGAGGCTACCACCTGGACATCTGTTCACACCTTTACCAAGCATTACCACCTGCCTCTCTTTTCTAAATCCAGGGCAGGTTTTGCCTCTGCAGTCTTGCAAGGCATGCTAGCCATCCCCTAGCTTCCTTGACTGCCTCTACCCATTTCCTCAGCTTTGAGAATCTACCAAAATGTGATGACTGCAACAGTGAAACACGAAGAACATAGTACAGTTGTGTACACTTACCATAAATGTAGAGGTTCGAGTGTCTTCGCTGTTGCAGTCCTGGTTTCCCTCCCTCCTTCCCCCTTTTTTCTTTTTGTTATTTTCTTCCTTGCTGTTCTCCTTTCCTTACTAGGGACATATTGGTATTTTTTTTCCACTGGTGGGGTCCTGCCACCAGAGCCTGGCCTCCTACTTTGGGGGCTCCTGACCGGTTACGACAAGAAAAACTGATGTAATGGTGTCAGCTGCCTTCTTTTATACCCCTGATGACCTGACGTCAGTCTTCAAGCAACAGCAACTGATGCAGAAATACTAAGTCTCTGGTATTCAGGCCGGCCAAGGGCTACCCCAGCAGGGATTACCCAAATGTGATGACTGCAACACTGATGACACTTGAACATCTACATTTATGGTAAGTGTACACAACTGTACTTTCTCCATTTTGGTTCTTTTTATACTTCCTGTGTATTAGCATGGATGGATTAATACATCTAAATATATATATCTCATTTCATAGCAACATCATAAAATATATCTTTGTTGCTCTCACCCTAGCCAACGCAGTCACCTTTACAAAATAAATACTCCCACCTACTCTGTGAGAGTGAAATATTAACTGTGTAACATACCTCGGCACAGAGTATAAAAAGAACACACTTGGGCAGAAATACTTTGTATTTGTGTGTGTGTGTGTGTGTGTGTGTGGCAAATGAGAAAAAGTCAGTACAACAGAAACTGAGTGATGTTGTGATAGTGGTTTTGTTAATCACGAAAATAAAAATAAAACTATCAGCTCCAAAGAATAGACTAATTTTTTTTTATTTTTGTAGTGGTTACAGTTAGTGCTGATCACTGGCATGACTTTTGGTTTATTTTTAATTTTCAGTGTTTCAGACTAGCAGAGCTTACCATTAAGGCGCAGTATTAATGTCAAATATAGTTGTAAAAATGTATATGTCATTACTGTTGTTCTCTTCACTTCTTCCGGTACCTGCATCGGTTCTCTGTTCCTTTCATACTCTGAAACACCATGAGTAATACACATCTAGCAGCTGTAAATTCCAACACTTAATGTCAAAACTGACAAAGTCAGTAAAAGGCAGGTTGGCATAATGGTTAAGCTGTTTACCTTAGCGACACAAGATGCAGTGTTTGATTCTCACATGGGGTAATTTGCTAGGCTTAAAATGGCTCAGAAGGGCAGTTCACCTAGTAGTAACCTATGACCCTATTAGAAGTGCACATCAGTTCACATACCTGGTGAGATACTGCATACATTATATGACAAGCTCTAGGTACACAGGTAGCCTTTGTGACCATTATCCCTGAGAATCTGACTGATACACTCTCCAAGGTGTATTCCAGTATATAAATAACTTTATTTCATAGTGAGGTGAATGATATTGTTCTGTTAAATCTTAGAAAGTGGCTCTAAATACCATATATTACTTTTCTTTTATTATTCAGAAAATGGACATTAGTACAAAATTCTGTCAACTAGTACAAAATTCTGTCAACTTTATGTCAGTTAAGTAACTATTTAAAATGTGTCACTGAGTTAGGCCGTTTATCTTCTTTATTTTTTCTTGATACTTAAGTTATGAAGCTGAATGCTGTGAACAGCAGGAATCACTGGAACAAACAATATTATACGCAACAAAATAAAAATGCAATAAAAGGGTTCATTTGTCAAGCCTTCAGGGTGATTTCTAGCTGCAAGGAGTGAGACTAATTTAGGAAATTAGCACTTAGCATTACTACAGTTTGAAGACTCAGCTGCGGCAAAAAGTAAAACTCTCCTTGGGTCTGTGCACAGGAGCGTCGATGTCCCTAACTAGTTCATGTGTGCATCTCACTGAAGTTTTACTTTTCTGCTACTTTAATTTGTGTTTTTTTTTTCTCCACATAAAAATGCACATTGACTGGCAAACTATTTTAACTGTAAAAAAATGGAAAAAAACTAACACAGAAGAAAATTATCAGATACTCTGTAGTATGATGATTTCTGGGTGCATCGTGGCTGAACCAATCGGATGTGTTATATGTGTCAGTAGCAGCAGACCCCATGGTGCTGCATTCCATGAAAACTATGATACTGTGAATTCAGGGGCGTGTATTTCCTGCGTGATTTCTTCAGCTCTGGCACTGCTGCTGCTTCTACTGAAATATAATGATAATAATAATAATAGTAATGATGCTTGAACCAAGTATCGGCAGAGATTTTGCAGAGTAGAATCAGCAGGAGAAAAGTTACAAGGCATGTGCCATCAAGAAGGCCAGTATTGTCTGAGATGCTATAGCAGAACAGTAATTCCAGTGGGTGGTTTATGTGGAAATCCTGAGGTGACAGTCACATAAGGAACTTTGTGTCTAAGGAAGTACTTTACTTTGCCCCCATTAGGACAGCAGTAGAGTTAAATTAAGTAACAAAAGTGTATAACTAGCTATTGTAGTATCAACCTCTGAATTTTAAGTTATCTGCAATCTATTACTGAATCTTTCCAGTTATGACAAATGGTATCTTAATTCTGACTGATTAACGCTCTTTGACTTAACTAGTCAGGCAGGCTCATGACATACTTCTTAGTGCTGAAGTCTGTTCAGAGCCTAAAATAATGTGGGGACAAAGGCCCAAAATCAGGGACAAATTGTAAATATTGTTGTTATAAATTTATAAAGTTAATAGCATAATAGGCTTTGCATTGTCACGTATTTTTCTGAAGGATATGAAGTTTGAAATTAAAATATCTGTCATGATGTAATTACTGCAATCAACCCGCGGTAGTGGTGCTGCGGTAGCGTTGTCGCCTCACAGCAAGACGTTGTCGCGTTCGATTCTCAGCTAGAGCGTCTTCTGTGTGGAGGCATGCGTGAATGGGCGTGCCTTCGTTGAAGGTTGTGCGTCAGGGCTGGTAACTCGACACGTAAAAATCCACTACCAAACATTAGCAGACCGGTTTCCGCTGTGGCGACCCCTAACCGGGATAAGCCGAAAGACACAAAAAATGTAATTACTGCAATCCTCAATGATTTGCTAGAAAACCACAAATTTTATGAGCAATAGGCTAAAATTCAGAGGCAAAAAATGAATATATTTTTTTAATCTGAACAGTTGAAGATATATGGATTATAGTTCATATCTCTGTCCACTGCATTTTATAGACCAACTGTTCTCGGTGACTGACTCATTAAAATGTTAGAATTACACAGAGTGAAGTTAAACCCACACATAATATTAAAGAGCATAATTGACCTATTTGCTGTCTTTCTTTTTTTATATATTAAATGGCATAATTGACCTGTTTGCTGTCTTTTTTTAATATATTAAAACTCATTAGCCAGTAACCACAATGTATAGTATGTTTGCTTCTCTGTCTGCCTTTCATAGGTTCCTAGGTTAAAATTAGGCTATCAGTCTGCAGATTAATACAAGTCTAGTCAATAACCAGAGGCCAGAATCAAACCCTGTACGTTGTGTCTGTGAGGTAAAGACCTTAACCATTATGACAGACTCTTAAAATAATTGACTTGTCTGGCTTTCTGCAGCATGTGCATAGCCTTAAACATAAAGAATAAACATAATGTTGAAATGGGTATTGGCAGATTATGAAAGCATCGGGATTCTCTCTTAAATAAATGAAATAACTGGTGTGACTTGTAGCAGCTGACAAAATTAAATAAAATTAAGGCCCCAGTTCCAAAAGACTTGCTGTCAGTGTAACTGACCACTTACACTGAAAGAAGGCTGAGAGCAAGTGTTTTGGAATCTAGTGCTCATAGTAAGCCTGTTTATAGAAAGGCCTTATACCAAAGTAAGTCACTTACACTGAGCGAAAGTCTTCCAAATCAGGGCAGACTTATACTGTGAGCAACTCTTTTGGAATCTAACCCATAAACTTTTTAGGAGAACACAGCTGCAGGGACTGCAGTCCAGCAGATGAATACGTCTAGCTTCCTCTACCTCTACCTATGGGTAGGTTAGTGGATCACAAAGTCTCACAATATCAGAATTTTGAGATATGGAGTTAAACCCAAGACCTTTTACAAATTTACAAGCCCAAGTCCAAAATAGGAGAAATTGCATACAGTTACCATCCCACTGTTGCTTGGAACAAACTCCCACAAGAAGTTAGATCACTTTCACATCTTAAAGTATGCAAACTAGCCACTAAAGAGTACTTAAAAAGTCACTGGATTTTTACCTGTTCTCAGCCTCCTTGAATATACCTTCACTAAATAACAAAACCTAACTTCCTCTGTCTTACCATCATTTCTTCTCCTCTATACCAAAACATTTACAACTTAAACTAGTCTAATTCAACATTTTTTACCTAACACCATCTCCTGTCTTTCTGCAGTAGTATTTTTCATAAAATTTTTATAGATATTGTAACTGCATATATATAACTGTTCTGCAAGTTTTATTATGAATGATCATAATGTTAACCGTGTTTGTAATGGTTATATTTTTTGTAAGAATGTTTTAAAGCTTTTCTCCCCGGGCCTATGCTGAAAAAGGGCTTTTGCTTAGTCAGACAATCCTGGTTAACAAATATAAAATAAATAAATAAACTGAAACCCCGAGCAAAAGCCTGTCCAGACACAGGGATGATATGCAGATTGCACAGAATGAACCTGAATCTGGAAGTGAAATGGAGAACCAGTAGCAGTGTGGCAATGGTGCTTTTTATAAGGAAAATACATTAAGCTCTGACTGGTGAAAATACATGTGGAACATTTAATTTTCCTCGCTACTATCTTGCCATGTCATTTGCAGAACTTTTGCAAATACAGTGTACACAGAATCGTTGTCTGATTTTGTTGTAGAATTATAGTGTTTATATCACATTATCGAAAGATGAAAATAGCGAACGCTATTTCATCGGCCCCAAAACATCTAAACATGAAAATATCAAACATTCAGAACAGCGAATTTTTTCCCATGGAAAAAATTCGCTGCTCCAAAACACATTCACACTACACAAGCACATCAAACAAACAGCAACCACACACATACACTTAAATTCCTACATCTAACGCTACACTAAACTAAACATACATGACTATCTACCCACTTACCTTAACCCAAACTCTAACCCTAAGGTCAGTCACTATCGCACACTCACCAAACCCGCACCCTAACCCTAACTCACTTAAACCGCTCCTAACCCTAAAGTCTGTCACTATCGCACACACGCCTAACCTGCACCCTAACTCTAACTCACTTAACCCACCCCTAACCCTTACGTACAAACAATCGCACACTTACCTGAATCCAACCCATAACTTTGCACCACAGCGCTAAGAATAGCAAAGCCACAGAAATGGCCAACCGTATTCTTTCCCCAGGAAAGAATTCGCTGTTCTGCAGCTTCGCTATTCTTAGCATTCACTGGATAGTGTTCCATATCAGAACATTCAAAGTTTTAATACTTCGATGTTCTGATATAGACCAAAATTATAGGATACATATAGTTGGAGAGTTTTTCGCATGCCATCTGGTTGACTTATTCCGCTATACCTTGTGAAAACTACATAAAATACAGATATCTGTTCTGCAGCACACACCATATTGTCTTTTAATGCTTATTTAATGATTTTCAAAATATGGCATGATGTAGTCCCTTACTGTGTTTCAGCAGTGATGAGCCATCAACTTCATATTACTCCTTAAAGGTAATTATTAAATACTTTATTAGCATATTATAATTGGTAAATGACACAGTTTAAATAATTACACCTAACAATTGTAAAAATTCTTCTGCTTTATATGCAGTTTCCATTAGTACATTGTTCACAACAGATGAGTACACTATCTGATATTCCTAATGTCAGAAGCAGTAATGACATTCTACTTAATTAAATAATATTCTGAGCGGGTACGGTGATTGAGCAAGAAAGATGACTTTTTAAAACATTCATTTCCAATGGCCCCCTTCATGAAGAATGGAATGCAAACAGAAGTAAAATATTTCATGTGTTACATGGGGTCCCTGTTAGTATGTTGAATGTTCATAACATCAATGTTTATGACAGCAAACCCAGAAGATCACAACGGCGCAACACTGAAGTGCTGTAACAGCGAAACTGAAAAGCTTGAACTGTGCAGGTGAGTGATTATGCAAAATTATGGTACATATAGGTTTAGGTTTCTGCAGCAGTACAGTCTTGGAGTTGGCATATACAAGTAGCAGAGGGTGTTTGGGGGTGCAGGGGAGTTTGCGAAAGCTTTTATAGTCAAAGTTTTCCAGTTTCAGTGTTGTGGTCCTTTGATGTTGTGGCTTTTCGATCTTCCAGGTTTGCTGTTATGAACGTCCATGTTATGAACATTTGACATTCTAACAGGTACCAGTTGCAAGACATATAACTGCTTTTTCTTTCTTTCTGTTAAATTCAGTGCTGATTTAAACATACAGTTTAAAGTATTTCATTTTTAGATTGAAGGATCATTTTCATTTATTTATTTATTTTCCACCACCCTTATTATGTTATTCTGGGTTACAACAGAAATGGATGCTGTCCCTGCAAGCATTAGGAGTAAGGCAGAGAACCAGTGCTGGACACAACACCAGTCCATCACAAATGGGTCATTTAGTTTCTCTTAAAAGTTATTTACATTATTAAATTTATTTTATAACTAATTCAGTAAAAGAAAGACTTTTTTCCTTGTCTGTTTTGTTAGCCAATTACCTATAATCTCCAACTGCAAAATGCACTGTAACTGAATCATGTTGGTTTTAAGAGTGATATAAACGGGGAGCTGTAGTGCATACTTTTAATATCACAATCAACACTGCATTTATATAGCTCACTACAGGAATACAATTTGTACGTGTGGCTCTGCAGTTATTAAAAAAGATGACATTCTATTTTCACTGCTGTTTCTGAAAGAGATCCTGTTGTGCTGTATTATTATACTTGTAAGACTGAAGAGAGTTTGCCAACAAGTTATGGCTCACAGACAAGCCAGGTTTAAGAAATAGAAAGGTGCTGCCTACCGTCTGGCTTTTTATTCAGCTCTGTCCCTCCCTGTTGAGGCAGCATGCTGTCTTTGAGAGATACTGTTGTCTCATGTAGATCACTACTAATACCTGGCACTCAGAAAAGGCCACTCTGCGCAGAGCTGCTGATAATTTTCTCGTGTACAATGCTGGGCACCTCAAGCAAGAAACAGAAGCATATGAGGACTGTAATCCATAAACTGTGCGCAGCTTACTTCCTATTCTAAGTCTGTCTTTAGAGGCTCATTATCTGTTGCTGACAGAGATACACTGGAATTATATTTCTTAAGCTCTTTATCTTTTTGACTTTAAAGATGCATGAGTGTACCTTACTGCTCTGCTCACTCATTTAATTCCCTTTCAGCAGTGTTTCTTTTTACACCATGTATAGTGTACAACATTCTTGACTAGAAGTTGTGAGTATAATAACACTGAAAAAATAAATGAAAGTGGGATCCTTAGAAAAGGGTAGGAGTAAATTGCATAGAAAAAAATGGGAACTGTGGGAACAATACATGAAGAATAGTGTTTTGGAGGAAGAGGAATGAGGTTTAAGGGAAGGCAGGGATTGAATGAGTAATGTAGTGTTTCGTATAGAAGATTGGGTCTTTCGTTCAACAGTCCGAATCCAACTTACCCGAACACACTTTAACGAAAGTGCTTTTACTGAAAAAGCACTTTCATTAAAGCGGGTTAAAAACAAAACATTAAAAAAGAATAAAAAATGTTTATGCAGGGGGGCAAGCCCCCCTGTGCCCCCACTCCGAGATCGCACTGCAGTGGGGAAAAGGGAAAAATTTCCTTAACCGCACTTTAGTACAATCTTTGCCAACAGTCACTCCCCCACAACCCCACAACTCCCTCTATCTCCAGGCATACTTACGCGAAAGTGCTTCTTCGGTGAAAAGCACTTTTGCATAAGTATGCACGGCCATTTCAGATTTGGTGAAATGGCCATTCGCTCATTAGTCCCAGACCTAGAAGATTATAAGTGATAGATAATGTTTGTAACTAAAAATATGTCAATGTGGTTTGTTTTTATTTATATAAATGTATTATTGCCTGTGCCTTAAGTGATAATTCAAGAAAGATATTTATTATTTAAATAAAAATCCTGACATCTAACAGCCGAATTCAGGATAACAAAGCATAATTTCCATTATCTTCTTTAAATGGATTTATGGGAGTGCTGTTGATCAGCCTTGATGCTTAGTTTGATAGCCCCACCATCTGCTTGTATATTAGATCATTCAAAGGGGCCCTTTCACCTAACAGAAAAATTCCAAGGATGTACAAAATAAACTACAAACCTTTTAAAAAAAATACAGTTTATTGATGTTATATTAAAAAGATAATTATTGACATGCAAATGTACATTTAATAGTTGTCTTACAAAGCCAGCAGCGATGAACATGGCAAATAATATATTTTAGCACTAATGATATGTAAGGAAGAATTAGAAAACATATTGTTCATGTATAATTCAGTCCCACTAAAGTGTACAATCAAATATTACAAAACTGATATCACTTTGACAAACCTGCTCAGTAAGTTGGTATTTTATCACATATTCTTAACAGAACCTCGTAAAGGTAGATAACAGGCAGACCTTTTTTTATGTGATTTATGCAGAAACGTCAAAGTACTTGACTGAGTTTCCATTATCAAATGCAGTTGCTCATTTGTTGGAATACAGTCTGGCATGCTCCTGTTTCACCTTTCTAATGTGGTGGATACAGTGAATACCAGAACCTGAAAAGAAATATTTAAACAAATTGTGCAGTTTAATATTAAATAAAAGATTACATCCCACTGTGTAGATGTCTGATTTCTGCTTACGATGAAATTCCTTGTCCCCTGGCTAGAGTCCCATGTATGAGGGACTGTCACAAAGGCTTATGTAGTCATAGACCAGCTCATGTAAGGCAAGGTACAGGGCTACCTGCTAATGTTTTTATCTCTTTGTGGGTCCATGGAGATAACATGATAACAAGCAGAGCTGCAGTATAACATGATACATTGGGCAGCATAATGACTTCTTCACCTGCTTGAATCCCAGTGGTCAAGAAGGGTTGCACAGAAAAATCCTTAGGGGCTTTTAGCACAGTACCATCCTTGGATACCCTGCTCCAGAGATATCCCCAAAGCAAACTTTTAAGTAGTGACCACTTTGCCTCAGTTTTAGCTCCTCGGTTTAGTTTCCTCGGTTGTTTTAAAACCCACATAAAATTGTACAGTTTAGACTATAATTATAACTGCACTTTACAGAGTGAGCTAAATGTTCTTACTTTATCCATCAGTCACTTGGTCAGTCCTCACCAAAGTCATGCACCTAGGCTTATTATGCAGTCCTGACAGTCTTACTCTATGGTAATTAAACTTGCATAACCTCATTTTTTCCATCATAAATTCAGTTATGTCATTTCCAGCTGCAAAAACATGCTAATAGCACCAGCAGTGATACGGCGGTAGCATTGTTACCTCACAGCAAAAGGTTCTCCTGTTGATTCTCGGCTGGGCTTGGGAGTGCCTTCTGTGTGGAGTCTGCATGTCCTCCCCGCGGTTGGGTAGTGTTTGAAAGACATGCATGTGTAAATGGGCGTGCCTTTGTTGAAGGTTGGGCGTCGAGCTGGCACCTCGGCGTTTCATAAAAATCTAATGCCAATCATTAGCAGACCGGAGTTCCGCTGTGGCGACCCCTTACCGGGAAAAGTCGAAAGACAAACAACAACAACTGCTACCAGTGAAGGGCATATAAATACACTTGTAAATGATATCTCATTTATACACTGTTTGTAGGTAATACCTCCATTATCATTGTATCTGATCCTTACTTTTACCCTGCGAGGGATATGTAAAGATGCTTGTAGAGAAACTTGTCTGTATAAGCTATCTGCAAACAGTATCTCTTTATTTGTATTTGACACTCCAACATTGCTTGGAAACGTCATACTCTTTTTTTCAGTTGATTTTTTCTGTGTGCTTTACCTGTACTGTGTCATAGATTAGTAGCTTCATAAATAAGTGCCAGGCTAGCTGCCCTTGCATGTCATTTTAAGCCTAGCCAGTTTCCCTTTTTGTGCTCAAAACAAACTTATATGAAATGTTTATTTCTTGACACACACAACAGTAAGGTAACAATGGCTTATGTGAAATGCTTATTACTTGACACACACAACAGTATGGTAACAATGGCTTATGTGAAATGCTTATTACTTGACGCACGCAACAGTAAGGTAACGATGGCTTATGTGAAATGCTTATTACTTGACACACACAACAGTAAGGTAACAATGACTTATGTGAAATGCTTATTACTTGATGCACACAACAGTAAGGTAATGATGGCTTATGTGTATGGTTTGTTTGTACTGAAAGCAGTAGGTTACTGTGCTGTCATGAATTACCTTCTGCTGTGGGCAGGAAGATCAAATATGTGATGACTGACTTTTTTTCCATGTTCATTAAGCTGGATTTCTACATTAGGTTACAAGTATTTCTGCTTTTTACTGTGCTCACTGTTCTGTAAACTAGTTCTCGAGGAGGCATGCAGTAGGTTAAAGGGATGTAGTGATACTCCACCTTAGGTTCCGATGTTCCAGAGTAGGTCTCATTTGCACTGTCAGTTTTATTAAATGGAGCCTTAAAAAGTACTTTCTTAAAGATACCGAGCAGAGCCACACATGATTGCTTTGGAATTACTTCATTCTGGTATATCAGTTGGATGTCCAAACAGTAATTTACTTTCTTTTTCTTTCTTTTCATTCTCTCCATTTTTTCTCCTTTCCTTTCATTTTTTTCTTGCAACAAATTTCACTTTACCGAGGTGGTGGTGCTGCGGTAGCATTGTCGCCTCACAGTAAGACACTGTCCGATTCGATTCTCAGCTAGAGCATCTTCTGCGTGGAAGCATGCGTGAATGGGCGTACCTTCATTGAAGGTTGTGCTTCAGGGCTGGTAACTCAGCACGTAAAAATCAACTGCCAATCATTAGCGGACTGGAGCTCCGCTGTGGCGACCCCTAACCTGGAAAAGCCGAAAGACACAACAACAGAATACGCAGGCCAAAATAGTCTGTACCTGTCCAAATGACAGCATGCACTGTTCATGAGATTATACAGGAGAAGTTGCCTTTGTACATAAATTCGGCATTATGCTCGTATAAAACTACTATGAATACAGAAAAAAAAGAAAAGATCTGCCCAGCCCAATCTTTCAGAATATGATTTTATAATGAATATAAATCATTAGGAGATGCAATCAAATAAATTGTATAAGATTAGCATGAGATTTTTGGCTACACTGGCTATGGTCTTTTCAACTAAGAGCCTGTTTCCAAAGGAAAATGAAATTGGTAGATAGCATAACTCTAGTCCTGTGTGACAGTAATTTGCAAATATGCCAACAGCCTGCAGTAAACGCTTTGTTTTATACTTCAGAATAATTACTTTACAGATGGCAAGTCACTGAAAGCTTTCCTCTCACTCACTGATGGGGAATAGCTTTATCTGAGCTTTTTCAACAACAGCATGGTTAAATATCATATTTTATCTATTCAAGAGGCTTAGTTTAGCAACCGTTCTAAGAGTCATCCCTCTACACCCACCACTGGAAATGTATTATCAGTTTCACTTAATACATCTTTACTTAGAGATGCAAACAGTGACCATTTCTCAGTGAGCAATGTTATACCTCAAGCAGGTCATGGTGAGGGAGGTAAAGTTAATTTATGGGGGTACGTATTACAACATGCATACATGCTATGAATGATTGAATGATTCAAGAAATGAAATAGATATACATGCATGTCTGATTTTAGTTATGCACCCCAGTAGTAACACTATAAAAACATCAAATTGTAGTAGCTAATGTTAACATAAATGTATTGCCAGCCAGAACAGTAAACTATAAAGCTTCAAACTGGTACCTTTACCCTCTCAGAGTACAGATGAAACTTCCATAACTGTTAATGTCAGGCTTAAACAGCATTTTCTTGCATTTTATGAAGTGCAGTTACTTATTACAAATTACAAGTGTTTTTCTGGAAATAATACGTGTGTTTAGATGTATAACAAAAATAACTTAAATTTTATCAAAATGGCCCTTGTGTCTACTAACTGATTATTTAATTTTGTGTGTGTGTGTGAGTGTGTGTGTGTGTGTGTGTGTGTGTGTGTGTGTGTGTGTGTGTGTGTGTGTGTGTGTGCGTGTGTACTGATTGTTTAACTCTGTGTTTGTGTGTGCGTGTGTTTGTGTGAGTGTACTGATTGTTTAATTTTGTGTGTGTGTGTGTGTGAGTGTGTATGTTTGTGTACTGATTGTTTAATTTTGTGTGTGTGTGTGTGTATTGATTGTTTAATTTTGTGTGTGTGTGTTTGTGTTTAAAACTCTTACACTTATTCGGTTTCCACATTAGCAGCTCCGCTTATGCATGTGCTTGTGCACATTCAGGTATCTGTCATTTACGAGCCAGCAGATGAAAAGGTTGTATTTTACTGTTCACAACAAAATAGCAACATATTTAGTTAGCAAGTGGATATAAAGGTGGTGGCAGTGACAAAGATTCTCACTAAGAGTCAGAAAAGGGTGACATTTCAGATTTTAGGTGAAATGTGCATATGAAGAAAAGAAAATGTGAGAAGCAGCTGAACGGCGTGTTGGCTACAGTGTCAGACAGGAATGAACTTTTCACTTAAATCTTTTTCTCATTGCACCTGCCAACCATTGGTCCCCACAATCAGTTGAAGCCTTCATTGCCTGGTGGGGCAATCGCTAATTATGGTATACCATCATCCAAGAAACCTTGAGGGCTTTTTGTGATATATGATAGATTTTTTATGTGTATGTAATAAGTGAAATAAATAAATATAATAAATAAGTGAAGGTGTTTATATAAATATATAATGTAATAAATACAATAAATATAACAAATATATGAATAACAAATAAAACCATTAAATAATGTATGATTTCATTCTCAAGAAGCTACTAATGGATATATATTCATTAATGCCTGTTTTTTTGCAGGCATTGAGCCTGAACTGCCAAAGGCATTCCTTCATTTCCAACAAGTTACATTATTATACATACATTATTTAATGTTATTTTATTGTAATGTAATTTTATTATATTTATTTATTTCACTTATTACATACACATCAAAAATCTATCAATAGATTTTATAATATTTATAATATTTACAAATTTTACAAAAGATTTTATATGCATTTTTTAGTCAAGCATCTGTGTACATGTAGTTCTTAAGTTTCGATTTTTTATGGTATTACAAGATATATATGTATAGGGCCTGCACAGATCTTAGTGGTTGTGTGTGAATATACATATTATATGTATGTTATATATTTTTTTCCATCCACTGTAGACAAAGTGTTATCCATTAATAGATTCAATTTTTATGTAAAGTATTATCCAATTTAATATTATTTATGTTGTCATGGATATCATAGAATACTTTAATATTAGTTGTAGAACAAAAAGTATTCTTATTATTTCTCTGTTCTCTTTTTATTTGTCCTCACAAAGTATGCAAGAAAAATGTTCCTAAAATGATTATGCATTGTCACTTCAGTTATGATTTTTGTGCAACTCATATATTTTGGCATCTGAAGTTCTGCTTGGTATTGTCTAGCACCCATGCCTCTCATCTAGTCTGCTGAGTTTCAACATGATTCTGATGAAGTTATTGTTTCGAAAAATGTTATTTAGTTCTGGACTGTTGCCACAGATGACCTTTCTGTTATACTGTAGCATTGCTTCGCTTTGCAGTCTTTGGCACACATTTATTTGTTTCCTGTTAACGATGGATGTTAATGTTCCATCAGCAAATCTGAAAGTTGGGATCTTTTAGGTCAAGCATCACAGTGACATGGGTGAAGATTCACCGAATTGCTCTTCTAAGCTCAGGCTTTCTAGAAGTTCTGAACAGACATTCTTAAGCAACACAAATGGCCTTCCTTGTCAGAAAATCAAATGATGTGATTTTGGCTCCTCAAACTTTGCAAAATCTTTAGTGTTGCATGTATAGGAAGAAAATGTTCATCTTGACGAAGGTTGAATTAGACTGGCACAAATATTAGGTCACTGAAGGAACTCAAATGTTCTTAACATTTAATACACGCAGCATTTTGTTTTAGTTTTATTTTGTTTTATTTGTATTTGTTTACCAGGGTAGAGCACTGATCTCCTTAGACCTTTTTCACACTCAGCATGGGAGAGGTGCCTGGTTAAGTGACTTACAGTGACAGAGTCACACAGGCAGTGGCGGCTGAGGGAATCAAACATTGTACCTCTGGGCCACAGAAAACAGCTCATTAACAGATGAATTTCTAATGTGTAAGAGGCTGTAGTTTGAAATATGAGCTTCCATTTTATAGGGCTTGGAGTTATGGTGATTAACGAAGAATAAAACATTTGTCTGCCTTCATAGTTATAAAAAAGTAATGTTCAATCAAAATAAGCAGTCATACTTCTAATGTAATTTTCTTACCGCAGAATGCTTTACACATACAATACTTCTGCCTTATATTGAAGTTGATAAATGTTTGACAGCCGTACCTCTCAGCCTCTTAGAGCAAGAAATTTAGACAAAGCCATAAATAAACGTGGGACAAAGGTTCAAAAATAGGGACACTTTTTAAATATTACTCTTACAAACTTAGAAAGTTGATAGAATAACAGGTTTTGCATTAGCATGAAGTTTCTGAAGGATATTTATTTATTTATTTTTATTTATTTATTTGCATTCGTTGACCGGGATAGTCCACTGGGCCATGTCAACCCATTTTAAGTGGAGGCCTAGGGAGAAAAGCTTCACAAAAAAAAAAAAAATGACATTACATACATTATTTTACATATATGTAAGTTTACATTACATTACTATTGATAAACAATATTCAGTCAAAAGTATTAGGTAGCATTAGTAGAATAGGAAATCATATTATTCGGGTCTATATTAAAAGAACAAAAAGACTAAACCGTGAACACTCACATGAGCAAAAATGCCAGGAATCGAAAGTGCTATTGTGGGGTCGTGTTACAGTGAGGAGTGGGATATTTGCCCTTTCCTCACTGTAGTGCGACCTCAGAGTTGGAATATATAGTTAGCGTAGCCCCCCACAATAGTAAGTTCGATTTCCGGCATTTTTGCTCATGTGAGCGTTCACGGTTCAGTCTTTTTGTGCTTATAATATAGACCCCATATTATTCACATTTAAACCAGACTGGCAGAGAAAATGTTCAATAGGTAGTCGTGTAAAAAAAAGGGAGAGTAAAAGGATAGAAAGCAAAATTGAAGGAGGTACTTTAGATAGGAGCATGAGAGGGACATTCCCATTTGGAGGATAGATGTAAGAAGAGGTGAGTTTTGAAGTTATTATGATTAGGCATGTTGCGTAGGTGAGAGGGGAGAGAGTTCAAAAGTTTGGCTATTGTGCAGCCTACTATTTGTTGGCCCAGGGGATGAGAGGGTCTGTGTACTTGAAGCAGGTTTTGGTTTTCAGATCTTAGGGAGTGGGAGGGATTGTAGGGTATTAGCGCTGTGGCTAGGGATGGACAGTCAGATGGTCTGAAGATGAGCTTTTGGGTAGTGGTAAGTTGCAGATATCTAAGGTAGTTGGGAAGTTCTAACCATTTGAGGATGAGTAGTGAGTAGCAGTGATGAGATGAACTTTTGGAGTTGGTAGCGAATTTACTAATTTTGTGGTAGCAGGCTTCCAGTTTGGAGTGCAGGCCTAGTTGGAGGTTGGTAAATACGGGAGCACTGTACATGAGAGATGGGAGGAGGAAGGTAGTTGTAAGTGTTTGTCGGGTGGAGGGGCTGAGATAGCGATTGTGTCTGTATAGGAGACCACTTTTTTGATGGGTTTTCTTGATAGCAGAGTATATGTGGGAGTCAAACTTTAGGTTTTCGTCAATAATGATGCCTAGCAGTTTGGTTGAGGGGACTATTTCTAATGGAGTTTTATTTTGGCTTCTAGTGTAGAACAGGTTTCTGTCTAAAGTAGAGTTTCTAGTTGGAGTAAAGATCATTAGTTTTGTTTTGGTAGCATTTAGTGCAAGGTGATTTGCTTTCATCCAGGATTCTGTTTTAGAAAAGGCAAGTTGGGTTTTTAGTAGCAGTTCAGAGGGGGAGGAGGCTGAGGAGAAGATGGTGGAGTTGTCTTCATATTGGATGATGGAGGCTTCAGGGATGGAGAGATGGAAGTGGTTGATAAATATGTTAAAGAGCAGAGGACCTAGTACTGAACTTTGAGGGACCCCAGTGGGTGTAGGTAGGAAAGGAAAGGTAGATTCCTTCCACTGGACGGCTTGTTGATGGCTGGATAGGTAGCTGGTGAACCAGGCGAGGCTCGGGGGAGAAATATGTAAGGATGAGAGCTGGGATAGAAGTAAAATGGTGATAAGACATATTTACCATTGTCACGTGCTAGGTTGATAGTCTCTAGAAAGGAAAGGAGGGCAGTGATGGTACTGTGGCCGGGATGGAATCCATGTTGGGTGTGGGAGAGAAGTTTGTTCAGGTTTAGATGTTGCATGATTTGTGCATGGATAGTTTTTCTACTATTTTTGAGAGAGGGGAGAGTATGGCTATAGGTCTAAAATTGGCTGTGTCTATATTTTTACCACCTTTGTGAAGTGGAATGATGTATGCTTGGTGCCAGATGGTTGGGACATATGATTCCTGTATAGATCTATTTATGAGAATAGATACAGGATAGGTGATGGTTTCAGTAGATTGTTTAAGGAAGGTGGGTGGCAGATTGTCTGGTGCATTATGACAGGGTTTTAGCTTGAGGAGAAGTCTTTTTATTGTGTTTGTGGGTATGGGTTTTAGGGTAAAGGGGGAGGTAGGCAGAGGTTTGCTGGTGGGGGGAGGGGGGTGGTCAGGGAAGGAGGAGGATAGTTTTGCAATGCAATCTATGAAGAAATGGTTGAAATTAGTGGCAGTTTCTAGGTTGGTAAGAGTAGGGTCTGGGCTTGAGTTGCTTTTATTGAAGGGTGAAGGATGGAGGAAATGGAGCTCCAAAATATTTTTGGATTGGATGAGTGCATGGACTGGAGTTTGTTGTAGTAGCTTTTGTGGTCTTTGGTTATTAATGTTTTGGCTAAGTTCCGAAACTGTTTAAATTCTAGGAGGGAGTTGGTGTTTTGTTTTTGGTATTGTTTCCATTTTGTGTCACGTTGATGGATGATACTTTTTGTTTGATGGGATAGCCAGGGGCAGGGATTTGATTTGATTTGTTTGGATCTAAGGGGGGCTTGTTGATTGAGGATGGTTAGGAATGTATTTTTAAAATAGGATACTGCATCGTCAAGTGGGAGAGTCTGTAGGGGTGACCAGTCAGTGTGTTTCAGGCATTCTGAGAAAATCTCAGGGTTGAAGGAGGATACGTTGCAGGTTTGGATATATTGGTGATGTTTTTGTGGGGGGGTATGCAGGCAACGAAGGCAGGTAGACTGGCTTATGAGGCAAGGTGGGGATGGGTAGTGAATATCCAGTCTATGATGGTACCAGAGGTTCCATCTTTGCTTGGTCTGGTTGGAAGGTTTATGAGTTGGGTGAAATTGTATAGATTGATTCAATGGCATGGGGTGTCAGAGTTGAGAGAGGCCCAGTTAATGTTAACATCGCCAAGGATATAAGTTTCAAGTTTTATATTGGAGCTAAACCAAGATAGGATGTATTCTAATGTTTTGGTATTCTTGCATGGGGAGATATAGATAGAGCAGATGCATAAAGTTTTACAGTTGCTAAGTTTTAAGTAGCCTATTGATACTTCATCATTGGAGAAGGTAGGGATGGGGTTGGTGTATGGAGTTAGAATATGGGTGGAGGAGTAGATAATAGCCACTCCACCACCCTTTCTCTGGGTTCTATCATTGCAAAGGATTTTGTTGCCAGCTAGAAGGAAATATTTCATTGTCTGTGATGGAAGGTTTAAACCACGTCTCAGAGATAGCTGTAATGTTGGGTTGGTTATGAGCTAGCCAGGCATGTAGTCTGGGGTTTTTATTTTTGAGGCTTTGCGCATTGAAGGTGGTTAGTTGGATGGCTTTGGGTTTGAGGGGTTTGTTAGGGCTGCTACTTAGATGTCTGGCTGAGTTGGTTCCTGGGTTTGGGTGGATGTCACCTGATAGAGAGAGGGAGATGTAGAGGAAGAGCTGATGGAGTTGATGTATGGGAGATAGGGAAGAAGGATTGTTGAGGGAGAGCTTTTTTTTAGAGGTGATGGCATTAAAGGGATGATGGGAGGGAGGAGTTGAGCATATGTTGGCACTGAAGTAATGGCTTGGTTTGGAGCAATATAGTTCAGGTGAAATTAGGCGATAAGTTGTGGATGTATATGGGAGGTAGGTGATGGTCGCTTGGGGGTTTAGAGGTGGGTGTATGTTAGGGAGATGTGTAAGAAAGGTTAGACAGCAGAGGGAGATAAGAAGGCTGGATAGTATTAATGTGTGTGGAGAGAGTAGTCATAGTTGATGTAGTGTATGGGATTTGTATGTGAGTGTGGATGGGAGTGGCTAACAGCAGGTTGGGTGTGAATGGAGGGTGTGGTTAGGGTAGGTATAAATGTACAGACACTGGGAGCTGGTGAGATTTGGGGGCAGTGTAGGGGAACGGAGTGGGAACAGCCAAGCAGGAGTGAGTGGTCCACTCAGAGCAGCAAAAAACAATCAGTTAGATGGGCTCTGTAGGGGCTCTGTAGATGGGATAGAGGGAAGGTAAACTGCAGTGGGATATAATCAGATCCGGTGGCACAGGGCAGAGCTTGGTTATCTCTGTTATTCAGAGTATAAGCTTTAACATTTAACTTAAGTTTTGAAAGTGAGAACGGCAAGCATGTAAGCGAGTGTTTCACTGTAGTGGGTGTCTGCTGCCACCTAGTGGCAAAATGGGGGTGGGAGACAGAGAAAATAGTTGGCTTTGAGGGAAAAGAATAAGGTACAGAGCAACGGGGGGGGGGGGGGTTAAATGTCTGTCATAATTTTTAAACGTCAGTCTTTAATTATTTACCACTAATTCACCAGAAAACCACAATTTTATGAAAAATGACGAAAATTATGAGGCCAAAATCTGGACATTCTGCGAAAATTTGTACAATTGAGAGGTATGGTGGCAGCATGCAATATACCCAGTCTTATCAGCCTGGAAGTTGCATCCTTGAAGTTTTTGAGAAAGATTTGTTGGCCAGAGCACTGAAGGCAACCCTCTTCAATTTTTTTAATAATTCCTTAGATCTTTAACTTCTACTTGGTCATCCAGCAAGACATACCAGCCTCAGGACTGGCAGAAGGAAGCTGAGTTTAATGCCTCACCTGAAAGGACTGTGCTTCTCAATTTAACACCACCTCTTCCTTTGTGCTAGACTCAAATGTCTGTACATTCAGGTATGACCTCAGTCCCCACTGAGGACTAAAACCAACAGCCTTCAGGTTTAGAGGCAGATGTGCTCCTGCCTGTCTCAGAGTGACATCCATGCACAACATTAACATCCAGAAGTCCATCCCAATTGCCAACTTCATTTGAACTCATCGCCTTATTCTGTGTCATACAAGCCAGTCTTAGCCTTGGAGTAACTACATTTCTTTTTTATGTTTTAATTAGGTTTCATGATTGTTGCTGTGGGGTATCATTTGCCCTCAGGGGCACTTCCTGGTATTAAACGGACTTCTGATGTTTCAGTCTGAGATTGCTCAAGAGTGTTTTAGACATTGGAAAATTAGATTCCCCTTTCTTATAGCTAAAAGTATCTGGGTTTAACGTTATGTGGAAATAGTTCTGTACCCTTGAAACACTATAGGAGAACTTAGAATATCCCTACATCACCAAGCTCTGCCCTGTAGGCAATGAAAAGCTTAACATGTCAGGCTGTTGACAGGTTATCTACAGGCATTTGCTTTTCTGTGGGAAACCAGTTAGTATTATACCTTTGTTCATGTGTGTGTGTGTGTGTGTGTGTGTGTGTGTGTGTGTGTGTGTGTGTGCATAAACTTATATATTTATTTATTTTGTCAAGTAAATTTTGTCCTAGAAGAGATGATTTTCCATAGTGGTTCATGAAGAAATATTTCACGGTAATGGTAATACAGTACCAAACTCCGAATGTAGTGCATCAAGGCTAAATTTCAGTCAAGTACGTGCATAAATTTGAAATGTACAATTTGTAAACCATTCAGGGATACATGAGTTAATACCACATCTTAGAACAAAAAACAATGTATGCACATTATAGCAATGCAAAAAGGATTAGAGGCAAGCAGTAAAGAGAAAAGTAGAATTAGATTATGACTTATCTGTGAGGTCTATCAAAAAAACTTGAAAAATGTAGACAGATGTTAAGTACAAAGAAATGTATACAAAACGTGTGAGAAAATAATGGGTTATTGGGAGCAGCTAAAAGACAGCCCCTTATAAGCTGGTGGAGTTACTCATGTATTTAAATGCATAATACACATCATGAGATATTTAAAACCAGTAGCACTTATATGCTATGTATGTTTATGCATTTATTATTTATTTATTCATTTACATTTGTTTACCAGGAGGGTCCGACTGGGCAGTGCCCCTTTTCAGAGGAAACCCAAGGATAAAAGCTACACATTCTGGGTGGCAGTGGGGGGTTAATTTGTCAAAATGGTTAAGGTTTTTACCCAATAAACACAAGTTCTACGGTTTAATTCTGAGCTTGACTTATTGGCTAGGCTTAAAATGGCCCTTTAGGGCAGTTAGCCTAGTATTCATCCATGATCCTATTAAGTTCAATAATACAATATACAATATGCACGAGCTATGAAGAAGAAGGTGATGCTTGACAATGTGCACCTTACATAGTAGGTTAAACATGAGCAGGTACCATGGAGTAGTACTTAGGTTAAGTATGTAGGCAGAGCATGTCATAGCTGAGTTAGGCATTGTCAGGAAAGGATAAATATTACACATTTTGCTCACTTGGTACTAGCTATGTGGGAAAGCTATAGTTATGGTAGCATTGAGGGAGAGAAATATATTATTCTAGCTGTTGGCAGAGTAAGAGTAGGACCATGTGTAACAGGTTAGTAGTAGATAGAGTTAAGCAGGAGTGTAACAGGTTAGTAGTAGATAGAGTTAAGCAGGAGTGTAACAGGTTAGTAGCAGATAGAGTTAGGCAGGAGTGTAGCAGGTTTATAGCAGACAGAGCTAAGCAGGAGTGTAACAGGTTTGTAGTAGATAGAGTTAAGCAGGAGTGCAACAGGTTTATAGCAGACAGAGCTACGCAGGAGTGTAACTGGTTTATAGTAGATAGAGTTAAGCAGGAGTGTAACAGGTTTATAGTAGATAGAGTTAAGCAGGAGTGTAACAGGTTTATAATAGACAGAGTTATGCAGGAGTGTGACAGGTTTATAGTAGACAGAGTTAAGCAGGAGTGTAACAGGTTTATAGCAGACAGAGCTAAGCAGGAGTGTAACAGGTTTATAGTAGATAGAGTTAAGCAGGAGTGTAACAGGTTTATAGTAAATAGAGTTAAGCAGGAGTGTAACAGGTTTATAGCAGACAGAGCTAAGCAGGAGTTGTTGTTGTTCTATCTTTCGGCTTTTCCCGGTTAGGGGTCACCACAGCGGAACTCCGGTCCGCTAATGATTGGCAGTAGATTTTTACGTACCGAGTTGCCAGCCCTGACGCACAACCTTCAACGAAGGTACGCCCATTCATGCATGTCTCCACACAGAAGACACTTTAGCTGAGAATCGAACAAGACAACGTCTTACTGTGAGGCAACAATGCTACCGCAGCACCACCAGAGCTAAGCAGGAGTGTAACAGGTTTATAGTAGATAGAGTTAAGCAGGAGTGCAACAGGTTTATAGCAGACAGAGCTATGCAGGAGTGCAACAGGTTTATAGCAGACAGAGCTATGCAGGAGTGTAACAGGTTTATAGTAGATAGAGTTAAGCAGAAGTGTAACAAGTTTATAGTAGATAGAGTTAAGCAGGAGTGTAACAGGTTTATAATAGACAGAGTTAAGCAGGAGTGTAACAGGTTTATAGTAGACAGAGTTATGCAGGAGTGTAACTGGTTTATAGTAGATGGATTTAAGCAGCAGTGAGTGAGAAAGCAGATTAAGCAAGCTGGGGGGACAGGGGGACAAGTATCCAATAAATGTTGTTTTAGATTCTGTTTAAAATGTTTACATGTGCTGATGAGTGCAGGGGAGTAGCTAGGCTATTTAGAGGTCTCATCCCTGAGAAAAAAAAAAAAAAAAAATTTAAACAGGGGTGGTAAAAAAAATGCCTTGATAACAACTCTTCATAAAAACATAAGTGACAAAAATACTCAAAAGCATGTCCAAACAAGAAGTTTTATTGAAAGCCTAACACATTTTCATGTAACTATTATGTGATGCATAACCAAACACATCACAACACAATACAACACAGCTTTAGCAATTTAAAGAAACCACACAGATATTAAAATAAAGCAGAATTCAGCACAGTCCACATCTCTTTGCAGGTACAGTCCAAATGCCAACAGCATAATAAATTATAATGTTAAGAGCATGGAATGTAGGAACTGCAATGTGAACTAATTGTGTCTGTGGCACATACAGAAAAATCATGACACAAGGTAGAAGCAGCTAAAATATGCATTCTGACTCTTCACCGTTTTAAATATATATATATATATATATATATATATATATATATATATATATATATATATATGGGTCTACTTCTAATGACCGAAACGCCGATTCGCCGACAGTGAAATCACCGACACGAAACGACCGACAACGCAGTTGACCGACACGCTCGAATCCCGACAGACGGAAGACCGACAAGGGGAATGTGTAAGCGCGACCTGGTAAGTATGCGATGGTGAAGGATTTAGGAGTAGGGAGCGGACAGGTAAGTGTGCAATACTCAGGGATGTAGGGTTAGGGTGTGTGATAGGTGAGTGTGCGGTAGTGTCGGAGCTTGGGGTTCGGGGTGTGTAAGTGAGTTAGGGTTAGGGTGCAGGTAGGGAGAGTGTGCGGTAGTGTCGGAGCTTGGGGTTGGGGATGTGTAAGTGTGTTAGGGTTAGGGTGCAGGTAGGGAGAGTGCGGTAGTGTCGGAGCTTGGGGTTGGTGTGTAAGTGAGTTAGGGTTAGGGTGCAGGTAGGGAGAGTGTGCGGTAGTGTCGGACCTTAGGGTTAGGGTTTGGGTTAGGGCTAGTGGATATGTGTTGTAGTGTACTGTGTTGTTTACGTGTAGTGTGTCGGTGTTATGGTGTTCGGTGTTTCGCGTTGTCGGGTTTGTGTGTTGTCGGTTTTCTGGCGTCAGTGATTTCACTGTCGGCGAATCGGCGTTTCGGTCATTAGAAGTAGACCCATATATATATATATATATATATATATATGTGTGTGTGTGTATTGCACAAAAAAGATTAGTGTGCATTGCCACACCATTTGTAATAGACGTTTACATCATATTGACAGCTCCTTGTAACACAATGTTTTAATATTTAGTGCTGATTCAATGAACACTGGATCATCTACACAGCAACGTGTGGTTTATTGTCTGCTAACAACATGTCCCAGTGTTATAATAAGATACGAAACACTTACACTGAGTGTGTTTACTGTTTAGCAACAGGGGTATGCTCTATTAGACAATATAGCTGTACCTCCAAGTGCCTTATTTCAGTTATAAAATGACCCACAAACATAATACATAAATAACGATAAATGCAAATTGTAGGCAAGTAGACAAAAGAAGAAATCAAAAAATATTTGAAAAAAAAAAGGAACAGTCCCTTTGATTAAATTCTGACAGTGTGAGTCATATTGGGTTTATCTCATATGTAGAAGCCTCAGGATTTGACTCAACTTTGGGTGGTAAATTTGGGAGATAGTCGAGTAGTAACCTATAAACACACACACACACATATATATATATATATATATATATATATATATATATATATATATATATATACATATACACACACACACACACACACACACACACACACACACACACACACACACACACACACACACACACGATTCTTATTACTGCACAAAACAAACCATGACAGGTATATATCCCATTTGCATGCTTGTCATCAATAAAGGAAACCTCTGAGCTAAAACTAACTTCATTTTAATTATAACACACATGTTATAAAACTCCATAATAATCCAAAATATAATTTCTAATAACTATTTGTATACTGCATTTCTTATACTGATTCTATTTTATGATACTCTTCAGCTCCTTAAACATCAAAGGATGAAGGAAAGAAGGTTTCCAAAGCTCTACACAAATCTGTGGTTCAGATATACAGTATAATATTTTGGCAAGCACAATCTGTTATTCTGCAGATTTGCAGAGTAATCGTGTTAATTTCAAGATACTCAAATGGAGACCTCACAAAACCTATTTAGAATACAGAATACAGTGAAGTCCCGTTTTTGATTCATTTTTCTTCTTAGTTCACCTAGGCAACAAATGGATTTTCAGAATAGTAAGCAACATATGCGGAATACCTAACCCTGGCCCCTGATCATACTTCTCAACTGTCCAGATGTTTGCAGAATGTCCAGATTTTCACCTCAGAAAATATGTAGTTTTCTGGCAAATTAGTGAGGACTGAACTCATTAAATAATGACATACATTTGTGTGTTTCAGATTTAATTTCCTTCAGGAAATATACCCTGATATAAATCCTGTTATTCTAGCAACTGTCTAGGTTTAAACTTTAGAAGAGCAGTATTTAAAACCTGTGCTTGTTTTGGGGCCTTTAACGCCATTATTTTAGGCTTTGTCCAGATTTCTTTTATGACGAAGTTGAAAGGTCTACCCCTCTGAGACTGCTTTCATGAGAGGCAGAGAGATAATGTTACTTTTTCAATGACCAAGATGAGATGAGCAATATAAATTTGGGGGGTGTGAGTGTCTCACCCCAACATTGATGATGTGGGGTTACTTGCTTACCCTTGCAAAAGCACTTACATTTTACTGAGTCTGATCATCAAGGAGTTTTATCATCTGAGAACAGATTTGCTGTATCCTTGTTCTAAAAATCAAGAAGCATATATATTAAAATTAAACTAGGCTGTGCTGCATTGCTTGCTTTCTCTAAATGTCCTGGCAATCCCTTCAGTAGTTTGTCCATGTATGTAGAAACATTTAAATGACACCAAAATGAAACATTTCCCCCAACAACCCCTTCAGTAGTTTATCCAGGTTTGCACAAGCACCAAATGACACCAAAATGAACCCCCCCCCAAAGATTCCTTCTGCAATTTGTCCAAGTCTGCACAAGCACCAAATTGAAATGTTTCCCCCAATGGCCCATCAGCAGTCTGCCCATGTTTACACAAGTACCAAAGTAAAATGTTTCCCCCAATGACCCCTTCAACAGTATGTCCATGTTTGCACAAGCACCAGAATGAAACATTTCCCCCAAAGACCCTTCAGCAGTTTGTCCAAGTCTTCACAAGAATCATACTAGTAAGTAACCCAGTAATCCTACTTACTTGAAAGAATTGGTCTTTTTTTTCCCTCCTAGTATCTCTTCCCCCACACCAGATGTGCCCACAGTGAGCAATTTAGATTTTGAAAAATACTACATCCCTCAGCTTGCTGTGGGCACCAATGACATAGCTCAAGACACTATCTTTCTTGACCTTGGCGTAGCTCCCCCGATCTGCACAGCCAATCACTGGCATTTTGGGGATGTTGCCCAAGCAAGATGATGAAAGCAGGGGTGGGAGGCACACAGGAGTGTCTTGGATGTCCATTTAGGATGTATGTGTTGCTGTTTCCCTCAAAGGGAAAAAAAAAGTATTGGATTGTTTTATTTTAGCTCTGTGAATTACACCCTTATCAAGACAGTAGCCGGGGTAGATTGCACCATTTGCCCCATCCCAGTTACGCTATTGGATGAATGATAGAGAGAACTTTCATCTGCTCTTGTTTTTAAAATCACACATCATCAAACTCCGCACCACAACATTTGCAGAAAATCTTTAGGAGAGAGTGTAGCCCTCTGCACCCCCTCCCCTGCCTTCCTGCATGTCTGTATGTATGAAGTGTAAGATCACACAACTGTTAAGTGATCTCACAGTATTCCAGGGTTGTCAATGTATTGAGTTATTAACCAAATACCATCACATATCTGTCTACTTATGTTTTTATCTTAATTGTTTTCTGCAGTACTTTACTAAAGTCAGTGGAAGAAGAACTATAAGCGAGGACTGTATGGTTGGTGTTGGTGTGTGTGTGTGTGTGTGTGTGTGTGTGTGTGTGTGTGTGTGTGTGTGTGTATGTGTGTGTGTGTGTGTGTATGTGTATGAGGCTGTGTGTTTGTTATTTAGCCTATAAAGTTTACTGTTAGAGAAAGTATTTTTGGTAAGGTAATGTTTTGGCTGGAGTTAGAGGCAGCGTCAGGGTTAGGGTTAGCACATGAATAAGGTGAGATGAGGGAATTAAGGTTTTCAATTGCTTCTCTTTCATTAAACTAATGCCTAATAGACATGTTTTTCTCTGAGAGAAATATATTCCTCCAGTATATATCTGTCAGACTTATATATATATATATATATATATATATATATATATATATATATATATATATTTTTTTTTTTTTTCAGTTGTAAAGCCCTTTATTTTAACTGAGGCTCTAACTCATTTAAAATTTCCACTGTCTTGAGTTTTACTTCTAAAAAACTCACATAGTTATCTGTATAAGTGAACTTTCAATGTCAGAATTATTCTACAGTTTCTTCACCATTTGCACATTCTAGAAAGTCAGACAACATCCCTTCAAATATTCTGTATACTTCATAAATGCTTTAACTGGTGTGCTCAAAATGTTTGAATTTCGAAAAGAAATCAAAAACTTTACTTACATTGTGTATTCTTGTCAACCTTTTTGTATTACCTTCTGAATTTGTACCCTATGTTTACTCCATCCTTTTCCCTTATTGATCTACAATTTTCTTTTGCCACTCTTTCTCATTTATATCTGTGTCAATAAAATTCTAACTTCCATTTGTGTAACTTCCTTGTGAGTTCCAGTATATTTCCAGCCAGCTCATTGTATTCCACCTTCCTTCAATAGTGACAGAAGAAAAAAAGAAACCTGGCCACACTTTGCTGTCAATACAATAATCTCCATATCACCACTGCCCTCTGTGGTGCATTCTCTACAAAAACTAATACCCCCTGAACATTCATATAAACAAAAAAATAAATAAATAACATCAGTCTAATTTTATTACCTCACTCTACCTAATACAGGGAGAACATTTGAGAAGGCCAATCCACTTAGTTTCTGCTCCTCCTTTCTCTCTTTCCACTTAAAAAAAAATGTTAAGCTTGTTTCCTGCCTTTACTGTGTGTAGTCTAGTCTGGATACAGATTTGCTGTGTCCAGGACTGTTTATGTGCTTCTGAGCCCCCAAGCCTATCTGTGTTGGAAGGAAGCCTTCTGGCTTAATTTTGTTTCTTAGAACTTGGCAGTTTTTTAGTTTCAGCACTCGTCTCTTTCTTTGAGCTCAGCACTTGTTCAGAACTCGTTGTAAGCACTAAATAAGCTACAAATTACTACAGCACTCAACTTTCCTCACTTGTCTAGAGGAAAACAGTTTCTAGTACCTAACAAATACGCACCTATCCAGGCATGTCTAAGGGTCAGCTCCCAGTGTTGTCTCCTGTCTACCTGATGAATCTGGGCATCTTCGGGCAATGCAGCAATTGCCTCATGTACACAGACAACCCTCTCCTACTACTACCCAACACTACAACCTGTGAGAGATGCACTTATATAGCCAAACTGGAAGCACAGCTCTCTTCACCCAAGACTGGACTAGACAGTCAAGAGGAGAAGGTAAACACTTGCACCACACCACACTCATCACATAGTCCCTCAAAACCTACACCACCAAAACACACACACATAGAAACACAAAACACACACCTACATTCACGGAGGCTCTCAGTAAAAACCTGCCCAAGCAACAGGGATCTCCAAAGCAGAAACACAAGCAACATCCACCCCCCAACACAACCCAAATGACACATAGCCCACAAACTCAGTGTGCCACTCAACCACAGCCCATAAGGCATAACAACGTACCCAGCACTCTAGTTATAGATGACTCTATAGTCAGGCACACTGATGTTCCATTCAGCAGGCTAAACAAGGAGAAAGTTACTGTCAGCTGCCAGTCGGGTGCCAGGATCTGCCACATAACGCATGCACTCAGGTCACTCCACAACAAGTACAAATATGACTCTGTCACTGTCCATGTTTGTGTGAATGACCTGAGACGTACCTCCCTGGACTACATGAAAAGGGACATGGAGGAGCTATCCAATCTTGTAGCCCAGGCAGGTATGACCCTAGCCCTGAGTAGCATCCTGCCATCACCCAGAATGATACCACAGTACAAGGACAAAATGATTGACTTCAACAATTGGCTAAACCTCTGGTGTCATTCTATGGGGATCCATTATCTGTCTGCCTGGGATGACATGATCGACAAACCACGATGCTTTGCCAGAGATGGCCTGCACCTGTCGCCCCTGGGATTCCGGATACTGGCTCTAGCCACCCCTATAGTGCCTTTTTTAGGCAAGGTTCAAATGACAAATTCACCACTATAACAGGTACAAGCAAGCATAATCTGAGGGTATTGCTACTCAATGCTAGATGTCTAAACCTCAAAATGTACTCACTCGAGGCACTCCTTAAAATGGAGAACATCGACATCTGTGCAGTGACAGAGACCTGGTTCAAGGCTCCACAGAGTGCCCCTGCATTACCAGGCTATAATTCATACCACACCTTTCAGCCACCTAACCTGGACTGAAACACTAAAGGTGGAGGCGTGTCCATATTCATTAAGGATATCCACACTTCTAGGCTAGTTGCCCAGCATAATGCATCCGAGATTATCCAAGTGCAACTAACTCTGGGCAAGACCGCAATCCAAATTGTAGCTTGCTACAGATCCCCCACCATGGCCCAGGATTCCCACTCCTCATTTCTTGATGCACTGGAAAATATTAGGGTACAACCTAACACCCTAATAATGGGCAATTTCAACTACCCCACCATTAACTGGGAAAACTACTCATATACCAACTTTTGTACTTAATGTTTTCTGGAATTCATAAATTCCAATGCCTTGGATCAAGTTATCCACACCCCCACCAGGGGCAGCAATATCCTGGACCTGGTTATTACCAACATGGGCAATCAGTGCTCCACACCAGAGGTCAATTCCTCGTTGGTCAGATCCAACCACAAGATAATCACCCTAGACATCCACATCCCTCCCCCACCCCCCATTAGGGAAACCACTGTAAAAACTTTCTCCAAAGCCAACTTCATGCTTCTTAAGACAGAAGTGGCAAACTTCACGACACCCATGCTGACGGACAATAGGGGTATGACTGCTGAATCCTACACAAATGCACTTTATAATCACTTACACGAGTGCATGGATCCCTAACAGAACCAAGATGCTATCCTCCAAAGAAAGGAAGCCAATCTGGTGTTCCCCTGTCATAAACAAACTCTACAACAGAAGAAAGAAACTGTTACAAAAAAAGAGTAAAATCCCATGATTGGAAGAACTCCCTGGACAGCCTCAGTAAGAAGCTGAGATACCTCATAAAATTCTCCAAAGCTAGTTACAAAAACAAAATCGCCACTGACTCTAAAGAAAACCACAAAGCATTCTATAGCTATGTCAAGAGTCTCAATGGCAACACTCAGATCTGCACTGAGTTACAGCACAATGGCACTAAATATACAGAACCAACGGATACTGCCAATATACTGGCAGATAGGTTCAGTGCTAACTTTACCCCCCTCTCATCCCCTAAAGGGCCCATCTCTATACCGTAAGAATGCAAAATTCCTGTAATCACGGCTGCACAGGTACAAAACACACTCGCAAAAGCCAAGAACACAGCATCCATGGGACCTGACAACATCCCAGGCTGCATTCTACATGAACTACAGAACGAACTGGCACCCCACCTAAGTACCATGTTCAATCATAGCCTCACCTCAGGCTATGTGCCCACTGAATGGCACACAGTGATGGTCATCCCACTCCACAAGGGGGAGCCACCACGGACCCCAGAAACTACCGCCCCATTAGCCTGACGAGCCTGATCTGCAAGGCTATAGAACGTATCATCATGGAACTTATAAACAATGACACTGGTAATCTCGAAACTCAGAACCCCACCCAGTTCGGGTTTTTAAAAGGCAGATCATGTCTCCTAAACCTGATAGACTTCTTTGAAGTGGTCACCAAAGCTGTAGATGAGGGTAAGGTGGTTCACACAACCTATCTAGATCTCGCCAAGGCTTTCGACACCATCCCCCACTCTGGAATTATAGATAAACTCACTAAACTACGTATAAATCCCTATGTCACAAAATGGGTTGCCAACTGGCTCACTCACAGAACCCACACTATGAAAGTAGCAGACTTCAAGTCCAGCTTCAGACCAGTGACAAGTGGAGTACCACAGGGTTCAGTTCTGGGTCCTCTCCTGTTTGGTATCTACTTCTGTGAAGTACAGGCTAACACAGAAGGTCATTGGCTAATGAAGTTCGCAGATGACTGCAAACTAGGAGCCATAATCAAAACTCCAAAAGATGTGGACATCCTACAAAAGTGCCTCGCTTAGACAGATGGCTGGTGTTAAAGCCATGGCCTCAAGCTCAATGTCAAAAAGTGCATTGTCATCCCTTTTGGTAAAAACTCTGTACCCATGAACTACCACATAGGTGGTAGTCTACTTAGCACCGAAAGTGTGATACGAGACCTTGGGACACAGGTGGACAGTTGTCTCTCCTTTGATAATCACATTGCCACAGTAGTCAGGAAATCCTTCTGCATGGCACACCTCATCACAAAAGGTTTCTCATCCGGGAAAATAGAGGTGATTGTTCCCCTCTACTCATCACTCATTAGACCCATTATAGAATACAACGCCCCTTTTGGTGTGTACCTTACAAGACATCTACAACAACTGGAAAGGCCGCAGAAATACCTCACAAAGAGGATTACTGGCCTCAAACAGATGCCCTATGCAGACCGTCTCAAAAAACTGCAGCTTTACTCAGTCACATATCGCCTACTCAGAGGCGATCTCTGCCTAACACACAAAGCCATGTCAAACCCAGAGCGTTTGGACATGCTCCACTTAGAAAAATCCCAATCCTTCCAAGCTACATGCTCTAGGGACCTAAACCTTGTCACCACAATAAACAGAACATGCTAAAGGACAGATTCCTGTCCCAGAGACTTCCCATACTCTGGAAAAAACTACCTATCTATATCAAACAAAGCTCCTCATTAGCACTCTGCAAGAAAAATCTTGATGATTGGATGGGAGATAGGAAATTCACCCTGGGGAATCACTTCTGTGGCTCTGCTCGACAGTGGCACAGGAAAATAATTTTCTTGGGTGGCAAAAACCAGGGTACCTTTTGACTAGGCTTATATAGGCCCTAGGGCCAATAGCCTAGTACCTACCTATGAACCTATTTAGATACTATTAGCTGTCTGTTTTTAATTAAAAAATGTATATAAATTTATATATATATATATATATATATATATATATATATATATATTTTTTTTTTATTTACACATATATACATATATATATATATATATATGTGTGTGTGTGTGTGTTACATCTTGATATAAATGTCATAGCTCTCAAATTCTTTGCTCAAAAAAAGGGAGCAATGCATTTTCTGAACAGTAATAATTATGCAACTCTAATGTCTGGCATTACTTACTTATTGTAAACATAAGTGATTTAGCACAAAAAACAAAACTTTTACAAGGAAAAAAAAGGAGACAAAATCATGGCTCGTTAAGATGTGTATTCTTTAGGCCAATCATTTTGCCTTAATACCACTTACATTAAGAGAAAGAAGCATCACCTTTAAATTACCTGTTCTCTGTGTGTTGGCTATTTATTCCCATTTCTCTTTCTGACTCACTTCCATATGGACATTTTTTTCATCCTTACTTTATCCCTTCTCAGAATAATGTCCTTTCCAAAATCCTAAGCTGTAAGTGTATACTCAAAACTCTGCAGCTGACATTTCCACTTTGAGTGGGCTAAACTCAACCCAGTGAGGATTGGAATCCCCGAACTGCAGGACAAGCTGCTGTACACCCTTGATGGTGGCAAGCCCCCAACACCCCTAAACTTATATTTGCCAATGCCACTGTTGTACCAACTCAAAGAAGGGGGAAATAACCCCCAAAAGGGCTCCATTGCAGCACAACTTGCCAAGAGCAATTTCCTGTTGAGGAGCTCTTGATTCTTGGCCGGTTGAATTGTCTTTGTCTACCTGTAAGTTACCTGAAGCACACTGTATCAATTTTTATGATGTATAGTTTATACACTACCCTCAGAACTCATGTCCTGTACTCCCTTTGTGTTCTACCTCAGCCTGTACTAGATCCGGTATTACATTTTACTCTGGTCGCTCTTGCTCATCCACACCTTCAACATTTTCATATGGCATCTTTACAAGACAATGAGGCCAAACATGTCCTGTGTCCATACCTGGTACATTTTGACTCACACTTTCACCTAAAATACCCTTTGTCTTTACACAAGGTACAACATCTGTCAGGACTATCTTTAGTTAAATGCATCTCATTTGGGCAAATATAACATTTTGCAAGTTCATCCCTGTATTTTCTACTTTCTATTAGTAATTTATACTAATTGCTTTACTAAGATGTCACAAGTTATTATTGTCAGTTTGTCAGTCTGCAGAAAGTTTCCAACTCCCAGGCCATATGTTAGAACAGAATAAACAGTCTCATACAGACACAGTTGTTTTATCTACTTCTGAAATATTAAAAAAATCCACCGAGTTTCTTTTTGTTTGGTATAAATTCTTGAAACTAAAAGGATCTCCAAGGATCTTTCTTAAAAATCCTTAACTCGTTCAAAAAGTTCAGATAGTAAGAAGCAGGCTCAAAAGCATAATCATAAGCAGGCTGTTTTAGAACATCATTTAATGCTAATTTGCTGAGATCTGTATTGCAGTGGAATAATAAGCTGTTTTAGAACATTTAATATTTAATTTGCTGAGATCTGTATTGTAGTAGAATAATGAGCTGTTTTAGAACATCATTTAATATCTATTTTGCAGAGATATGTATTACAATAGAATAATAAGCTGTTTTAGAACACTTAATATCTAATTTGCTGAGATTTGTATTATAGTGGAATAATGAGCTGTTTTAGAACATAATTTAATATATAATTTGCTGAGATCTGTATTGTAGTGGAATAATAAGTTGTTTTAGAACATTTAATATCTAATTTGCTGAGATCTGTATTGTAGTGGAATAATGAACTGTTTTAGAATATCATTTAATATCTATTTTGCTGAGATATGTATTGCAGGTGAATAATAAGCTGTTTTAGAACATTTAATATCTAATTTTCTGAGATCTGTATTGTAGTGGAATAATGAGCTGTTTTAGAACATCATTTAATATCTATTTTGCTGAGATATGTATTGCAGTAGAATAATAAGCTGTTTTAGAACATTTAATATCTAATTTGCTGAGATTTGTATTATAGTGGAATAATGAGCTGTTTTAGAACATCATTTAATATATAATTTGCAGAGATCTGTATTGTAGTGGAATAATAAGTTGTTTTAGAACATCATTTAATATCTTATTTGCTGAGATCTGTATTGCAGTGGAATAATAAGCTGTTTTAGAACATTTAATATCTAATTTGCTGAGATCTGTATTGTAGTGGAATAATAAGCTGTTTTAGAACATCATTTAATATCTAATTTGCTGAGATCTGTATTGTAGTGGAATAATAAGCTGTTTTAGAACATCATTTAATATCTAACTTGCTGAGATCTGTACTGTAGTGGAATAATAAGTTGTTTTAGAACATCATTTAATATCTGATTTGCTGAGATCTATATTGTAGTGGAATAATAAGTTGTTTTAGAACATCATTTAATATCTAATTTGCTGAGATCTGTATTGTAGTGGAATAATAAGCTGTTTTAGAACATCTAATATCTAATTTGCTGAGATCTGTATTGCAGTGGAATAATAAGCTGTTTTAGAACATCTAATATCTAATTTGCTGAGATCTGTATTGTAGTGGAATAATGAGCTGTTTTAGAACATCATTTAATATCTATTTTGCTGAGATATGTATTGCAGTAGAATAATAAGCTGTTTTAGAACATTTAATATCTAATTTGCTGAGATCTGTATTGTAGTGGAATAATAAGCTGTTTTAGAACATCTTTTAATATCTAATTTGCTGAGATCTGTATTGTAGTGGAATAATAAGCTGTTTTAGAACATCATTTAATATCTAATTTGCTGAGATCTGTACTGTAGTGGAATAATAAGTTGTTTTAGAACATCATTTAATATCTTATTTGCTGAGATCTGTATTGCAGTGGAATAATAAGCTGTTTTAGAACATCTAATATCTAATTTGCTGAGATCTGTATTGTAGTGGAATAATAAGTTGTTTTAGAACATCATTTAATATCTAATTTGCTGAGATCTGTATTGTAGTGGAATAATAAGCTGTTTTAGAACATCATTTAATATCTAACTTGCTGAGATCTGTACTGTAGTGGAGTAATAAGTTGTTTTAGAACATCATTTAATATCTAATTTGCTGAGATCTATATTGTAGTGGAATAATAAGTTGTTTTAGAACATCATTTAATATCTAATTTGCTGAGATCTGTATTGTAGTGGAATAATTAGTTGTTTTAGAACATCATTTAATATCTAATTTGCTGAGATCTGTATTGTAGTGGAATAATTAGTTGTTTTAGAACATCATTTAATATCTAATTTGCTGAGATCTGTATTGCAATAGAATAATAAGCTGTTTTAGAACATCTAATATCTAATTTGCTGAGATCTGTATTGCAGTGGAATAATAAGCTGTTTTAGAACATCTAATATCTAATTTGCTGAGATCTGTATTGTAGTGGAATAATGAGCTGCTTTAGAACATCATTTAATATATATTTTGCTGAGATATGTATTGCAGTAGAATAATAAGCTGTTTTAGAACATTTAATAACTAATTTGCTGAGATCTGTATTATAGTGGAATAATGAGCTGTTTTAGAACATTGTTTAATATATAATTTGCTGAGATCTGTATTGTAGTGGAATAATAAGTTGTTTTAGAACATCATTTAATATCTAATTTGCTGAGATCTGTATTGCAGTGGAATAATAAGATGTTTTAGAACATTTAATATCTAATTTGCTGAGATCTGTATTGTAGTGGAATAATAAGCTGTTTTAGAACATCATTTAATATCTAATTTGCTGAGATCTGTATTGTAGTGGAATAATAAGCTGTTTTAGAACATCATTTAATATCTAATTTGCTGAGATCTGTACTGTAGTGGAATAATAAGTTGTTTTAGAACATCATTTAATATCTAATTTGCTGAGATCTATATTGTAGTGGAATAATAAGTTGTTTTAGAACATCATTTAATATCTAATTTGCTGAGATCTGTATTGTAGTGGAATAATAAGTTGTTTTAGAACATCATTTAATATATAATTTGCTGAGATCTGTATTGTAGTGGAATAATAAGTTGTTTTAGAACATCATTTAATATCTAATTTGCTGAGATCTGTATTGTAGTGGAATAATAAGTTGTTTTAGAACATCATTTAATATCTAATTTGCTGAGATCTGTATTGTAGTGGAATAATAAGCTGCTTCCAGAATGCATATCTGTCTGGTAAAGCCAAATCATGTTAAATGCGTATTAAATCTAACAAAATTCCTGCTTTCCAGAAGCTCTGGAGGTCAGATTCCACTGGCACTCTCTGCAGAAAAATAGAAATGTGCCTGCTGTGTGCTTCCATTGTGACTCATCGAATTAAAACTCAGGAACCATCTTACCTTGCTCAATTGGTCAGGAATTCAACCTGATGAAAACAATTAAATAAGTTTTACTTGTATGGAGCAATCATCCTGTACCTCATGTGGACATAAGTCCATCTTACTCCTTGAGTGTGTGTGTGTGTGTGTGTGTGTGTGTGTGTGTATACACATACATATATATAGATAGATATGTATAGATACCACACAAGAAAAATGTAGTGGACCAAAGGATGACTATAAATTTGAATAAAGTTTAAATACGTTTAAGTTTAAATAAAGCATGCAGTGCAGTAAAAAATCCAGCAATCATTTAATGTGTAAGCGCTTTCGCAGTCAAACAAAAATACTGCTCCTTCAGAAGGGGCTAGAGTATAGTGCACTAGTAAAGCATATAGCACAAGAGGGGAATCAACATAAGTTTTTATTTCAAGTGATAGAAACAGTGAAGGAAGATATGAGGTTGGGTGATTTAACCAGTGACGCTGAACGCAGAGAAACCAGGTGGATTTTAAGGCTTAGAGCACATAAGGGCTCTGGCCTTAATGATGTTGTTCCCCTAAAACCAGAACTTAATAGCAGAAGTTTAAGATAATATGTATTCATTCACATATATTTTTTATATGTATATGTGTTTTTTATGCATTATATATTTTAGAGGTTAACTATGTCTACATGCCTTTAAGCATAAGGGTTTTTTGGTTATGCTGACTTCACTATTACAAGATTTAATTAGATGCCTTAATAGGTTGATTATTTAATTGGTTTTTACTTACTCATTGTATGTATAAGAAGTTCTTCAGTTTCATTCTTTGATCTGAATAAGCAATTTTTAAATTGTGAAAGTGCTCATCTATTTCCACATTAAAGTTCTTTGCTTTTATGAATTTTGGATTTTGTTCATTCAGCTGTGGAACTGCACCTGACTGCTTTTGTTGCATTTGGTTTCATTTTGCTTTTGGTACAGTGCATCACTTGGAGCTGCGCTCTTTTGTCTACTTGTTTGCTGCTTTTGTTCCTACCGCTTGTGGACATGGCTGAAGGATTTGTTGCACCAGGTGATATGAATGTGAATCCTGTACCTTTGAGGAATAATGCTGAACGCTTGGTGAATTTTATGTGCATGGTAGTAATCCATTGTTGGACATTGAGGCACATATGGATATTTCATCAGGCATTGACTCTGAACAAGAGAAGCTTAAGGTTCGTAACATTATGAAGCAAATGGAAAATGAACTGCACCAACTTAAAAGATGTCAAAGACTTCACTTTGAGGCATGTATTTCCCTAAAGGTAACACCTAGAGAACTACGTGTTTTTAATATGCTCACTTAAGGGGAGTCTTATTCAACTTACTTGCATACCTCCCAACTGTCCTGAATTACTTGTTTTTTACCGAGCTTTGGCATCCCAATAATGGGGTGCCATGATTCCCGAGTAGCACCCCTTCATTTCCAATTTTTTTTGTCTATTTTTTTTAAACTTTTTAATTTCTGCGCTTTTGGAGCTGATGTCATCGCGTGCACGATGACATCATCTCTGTCAGCCTGTCAGAATTAATCTCAAGGGACGTGCGTGAGAGCACATCTGTTTGAATACTGGGACTGCCAGCCATTTAAGCACAATGGACTGCTTGTACCATTATGGATTTTAAGCTAATTTTACAACTGGATTTAAGCTCGTTGCCAGACTGCTTATGCCGTTCCTTATGCCGTTATGGATTTAAGCTCATTTTGAGCCAGATGGGTGGATTTAAGCTCATTTTGAGCCAGATGGGTTGCGGGCAGAACACTGAGTTGCCGGTGTAAGGTACCTAACTGAAACTGCTGTATGGGTACCGAGCAGAAGTTAGAACACGGAGTTGCCACTGTAAGGGGGTGTGTGTGTGTGTGTGTGTGTGTGTTTGTGTGTGCATTTAACCACATATCTCTGCTTCTCTGTGGGTGCATACAACACTTGCAAAGACATGAGTGAGAGCTTCAGTACATGCAAAGGTTTATGTAGTGCAGTAAACTACTATTTTACCTGCTTCCTATATAAAATTTAAAAATGTAAAGCTCTTCTGTGTAAACAAAGAATTTCTGACCTGCATCAGACTTAATTATTTTCACTGCACCTTTAATTTTAACTGCTTATTATGATGAAATAGGGCAAAAGTAATGTAAGTGGTATAACACTGATCATTGAAAGATCATTTAGCAAGACTTTCCTCACCAAATGTTTGTAATTCTTATAAGGATGACCTCTGTAAGCATTTTATTATTTCAGCTGTGTTTTGTGCTAAGCAGGTGTTCTATTAATCAACTATCATCACAATGACATTTAGCTCTGTGAGAGTTTATCTTTTTGTATGTACAGTACTTATATAACACAAGCAGTGGACAAATGCTGTTACTGTTTGTATAAATAAATATTCAGTCATAGTCACTAATGTCAATCTTCAGTATTCTGTATTGTTACTACATCTCATTTTCAAATGTTAAGTTTGCTAAACGGTACTAAAAATATTCCGATTTAACTAAAAATTAAAAACATGGTGTGCTTTCAGTATCATTGTGTATAAGTGTTTCTATAAAATGTAGGTATGTACGTTATTCTCACTCTCACATACATACATACCCTATTAATTTGATTTTCAATAAGCAGTGAAAGCAGGTAAAATTAATGTTTCTGTTTTTAACAAATAAATAAAAGTGGTAATAGGCTTCTGTGAGCATGGAAGTTAGTAGTTCCAAATATATGTAAAGTGAAACCTGTTTTTGATTTATATAGGTACTTATTTTTTATTAAGCAAAAAAGCAGTAAAAGTTTGTTTACTTTTCAGATAACTATCAAAGACTTAAATAACTGGGTAATTCACAAAGATTAAATTGTCAGTGAGGAATGTGCATAAATTCAGTGTTATTTTGTCTATATATAATGAACATTTGATTTTATTTGATGGATGTTCTTTTTTAAAATTTGATAGGCAAAATGAATAGCCCTAAATGAAAAACCAACAGCAACATCTCCAAACATATTTATCAATTACTGTTTTGCTGACAAAATGCACGTTTTCTACATTTTATAATCAGAAAAAGTAAGGCAAATAACAACAACTTACATTTACTGTATTTTAACAAATGCAGGATAATTTACAGCTTTCCATATTATATTAATTAAATATGCAATGAATGAGCCTGAAATGACTCATTTATCAGGTACAGTTGTTTGTGAATACAGATAACTTCTTTGCTAATTGTTAGGTTATCTGCGATCACAGACAAAACCTTATATGTGTACTCCATCATCTTAACACTTTAGGTGCTGTTGGTCTCATGTCTGAAAAATCAGGCATAAATACTTGTGATTTATTTAATGATACTTATAAACTGAAACTCTTATTAGACAAAGTACAGCAGATATGCACAATGTGTAAAAAATAGTGTAAACATGTATGATGTGAGAAATAAATCAGAATAAAATATGACATGTCTACATGACTAAACCAATACGCCTGGCAGAAAAACAAGACAAAGTTGATTGCATCTGGCAAGACCCATATGTGTGACTTTTTTAAAAACTTTGCAGCAGTTTATTCAATTGTTATTGAGTTATACAAAGAAGCACCATACCATTTGCTCCTACAGAAGGTGTTATCAATCTTTCATGACTTTCTGCATGAATGTATTCAAGAGTAAAATGATAAGACACTTGTTTTAAGTTTCAGAATGCAAAAATTATTTGCATTTTGTTGGCATCTATAAGGTAATTTTTAAAAGATGAGCATCAGAAGGTTATCTGATTTGCCATATATGGTACTTTCTACCTATCTACATCCCCTGCCTCCCATCTCATACAATGCCGGCACTTTGGAAGACACTTGCACACATTATTGTTTATGGTAAATGGGGTGAAATAGCCAGGTAAAGGGACATTGGAATGGCTGCAGGGGGACTCTGGTGCCGTATTTTGGTTGTCTGTTCTTCAGTTTGCATTTGAAAGTTGTTATCCCACAATTCCATTGGAGTGGGTGGGATTATGTAATTATGTATGCAAATTTTACATTAATCAGCATACAGATTTTTACCTCTTTTCATGGACCTTGTCCAGATTTTTGATGATTCCAGGTTGGAGGTATGCTTACTTGCTAAGTGGCAACAAATAAATTCGGATACCAGCTTCAAATATATTAAGCTTTTAATTGATTTTTTCTGCCTATAGAACACACACTGATTAGTAAAAATACAATCATTGCAGAATTAATTATATAAGGAAGCTGGTGAGGACTTTGCAGATATATGGTGTTGTGAGCTTATTGATTGTGTATCTGCTTATGAGCAGAGACTTTTGGCTCAGAAAAAGAAGAAGCTACAACAAGATATCCATGATTTCTAAAACAACTGGGTGTTCACTTGTCCCAGGGAACAGAGGATTGCATGTAGTTCAACTGCAGAGGAAACGACCAATGGAACCGGATCTACTATGACTACACCTATCGTACAACAGCAGATAGAAGCTCCACCCTCTGCTGTTAGTGTGCAAACACATTCAGTGTATAGTACTCCGTTTATGCATGAGACTCCTAACTTCTCTGTCGAACAGAGGGAAGAGATACGTTAAACGCAGCTAGTAGTCAGAAAGAAAACTGGCGTGGCTGTGGACGACCAGGTTTTTTTCTACTCTATCACTTCCTTTTAGGAAGAACAGAATGAAATCATTGGAGAATATATCGAACAGGGCGGAACAAAGAGGAAGCAACAGCTTTTCGACAACAACAACCACATGCTGAAAAAATGTGGAATATGAACGAGGTGAACTAGTATGGAACATTTCTGACCAGGTTCTTTCAGAAATTGAACTTAAGGTACTTAATAAAGGCTCAGGCTGCTGATTTACATGAAACTTTATTAGATTTTAGACTTTTTATAAGAAATGTGTCTTTAAAAGTCATGCTTAAAGATCAAGAGTTTAATGATGCTATCTGCTTATTTAAGAAACCTTGCACTTTTATACCCGCTTCGAACACTGCTTTAGATGTTTTTATAAAATTATGTGAAGAAGATGTCTATAAATATTTGTATGGGAATAGGAAGAGTAGGAAATTTGTGAGCATGACTTCAGATGAGCGAATGGCTCTTAAACTACAAAATGATAACAGAATAGTTATCCGACCAGCTGCCAAAGGTGGTCTAGTAGTAGTTATGAATAGGAGTTTTTATTTTGACACTATTAGAGGTATGTTAAATACACATAAAAAGATAAATGGAAATGTTATAGATAATATGAAAGAGGAAATTCAGAAAGCATTGATTGAGATTTTGCAAATGGGCATTATTTCTAAGGAAATATTTCAGTATTTCATAGTGGAACATACTTTAGTATCCAACTTATATGGTTTGCCCAAAATACATAAAAATCCATATACCCCTAAATTTAGACCTATTGTATCAGGGGCTGGCTGGTTAACCAAACCGTTTTCCATTTGTATTGAAAAACAGCTGAGACCAGTTTTAGATAAGTATGATTTAGTACTAAAAGATAGCAAACAATTCCTAGAGGAGTTGCATGGATATTTGAAGACTGCTGAACATCATACTTTTGATTTGGATGTAATATCTTTGTTTACTATGATCCCCAATTTACAAGGGATCAAAATGCTGAAAGCTTTTATTGCTAGGAACAGTGATTATAATATGCAAGAAACAGATCTGATTTGTTTCTAACTAGAAATGGTATTGGAACACAATTTATTAATTTTTGATCAGGATTATTACCCACAGTTGGCTGGCATAGCTATGGGCACTCCTTGTGCCAATAGGTATGCCAATCTAGTTATGGCAGAATGGGAATCCCGGCACATTAAGTGTTTATTAGGGAAGAACATAGTATTTTTGTCATTTTGTGGATGACCTATTTCTGCTATGGAAAGGAACAGAGAAAGAGTTTTGTGATTTTTTTTAGAACAGATGAATACTAGCAGTGACTTTTTGAAATTCACTGCTGAGTATTCTCCTAGTAGTATCAACTATTTAGACAGCCATATTGAGAGGAATATTTACAACAATAGTATCTCTACAAATGTTTTCAGAAAGGAATGCTATGTTCCATCATATTTGCACCAAGATAGCATGCATTCGGGACATATATTCCTCAATGTTGTCCAGGGACAAATGCTATGTCTCTCTAGGCTAACAGTGGATGACACTTATTTTGAGAAGGAGTTAGATAGGCTTGGGAGAGATTTTGAGAACAGACGGTATGATAGTACTGAAATTGAAAAAAACTAGTGAGTAAGTTAAGAAAGAAAGGAAAGGTTTGGGTAAATCTTTTTATTCTTCACCCCACAGAGGCAATGTGCAAAATCGAAAGTCTAAGAATAGAAAGGTCTCTTTCACTTTAACATACAGTAGTGAGGGTAATGTTTTTAAAGATATAGTTCGCAGACATTGGTATGCTTTACATATGGATGAGAATGTAACTGGCATTATAGGAAATATGCCCTCTTTTATTTATAGGAACAAAAATTCCCAGAGGAGACAGCTTTGTTACACTAAAGTAAAAGATGTGGGGGCTAAACAATGGGATGAAAGGTACAAAAAATGTGGGGCATGTAATGTTTGCCATTACATACTCGAACATCCAGTATTTATGCACACTGACTCCGGTCAAGAATTTAGGCTCAACATCTTAGCCAACTGCAACACGAAGAATTTAGTTTACTTAGCTATTTGTGCACATTGTAATACATTTTATGTTGGCAAAACCAACAGACGTCTTCACAAACGAATAAGGGACCATGTATACTGCATCAATAAGGGGCTAGAGTATAGTGCATCAACAAAGCATATAGCACAAGAGGGGCATCAGCATAAGTTTTTAATTTCAAGTGATTGAAACAGTGAAGGAAGATATGAGGTTGAGTGATTTAACCAATGACACTGAACTCAGAGAAACCAGGTGGATTTTAAGGCTTAGAGCACATAAGGGCTCTGGCCTTAATGATGTCTTTCCCCTAAAACCAGAATTTAAGATAATATGTATTAATTTATATATATATATATATATATATATATATATATATATATATATATATATAGTTATTTAAATGTATATGTGTTTTTTATGCATTACATGGTTTATAGGTAAACTATGTATACACGTCTTTAAGCACAAGGGTTTTTTGGTTATTCTGACTTCACTATTACAAGATTTAATGATATGCCTTAATAGGTTGATTATTTAATTGGTTTTACTTACTTATTGTATCTATAAGAAGTTCTTCAGTTTCATTCTTGGATCTGAAGAAGCAATTTTTAAATTGTGAAAGTGCTCATCTATTTCCACATTAAAGTTCTTTGTTTTTACGAACTTCTGGATTTTGTTCATTCAGCTGTGGAACTGTACCTAACTTCTTTTGTTGGACTTAGTTTAATATTGGTTTTGGTACAGTGCATCACTTGGAGGTGGGTTTTTTTTACCTATTTTGAAAGCCATACACTCAACACCTGTTTTATCGACTAAAAATGATCAATAAAATGGTTTATTGCCATACAAGTACAAATTTGCTTGCACCGCAGGAAAGGGATTATGTTCTTTCTCCAGTATTGCATGATCTCAGAATTGGTATATATAAGTAGCCACTTCAGAGTACAAAGATTAATTTTAACTTTGCATGCTCTAAGGTTATGTCTTGGATAAAATAAAATAAATTACCTTATCAATCTTTGGTTAAGTTCTGATAATCACAGCAAATTGAAAGTGTTAGACATATTAACAGTGGGCAGATTTAAAACAGCATTGCTTAGTAATATGAGAAAGTGGGTGCTGCAAAGTGTTTCCAAGAGTTAAGTTAGCAATTTTATTAGAATGCTTATTAGTTAATGACCTGCAGTTTAAAACTGAATTGTCTGCTGCTAAATCTAAAGTTGCAGTGAAAATTTCCAGTCTATGAAACACAAAAACATTAAGCCATAAAAGAACTTGTTGCAGATGTGGAGCTCACCTAGCCAGATTCGTTTCTACAGATAACAGTACAGGTATTAGAAATGTGAATAGTGATGTAAAAGTTACAAATAAAAGTGTTCCTATGGAATGTGATAACGTTCAAGACATGATTACTGATGTAGTATTTTGTCATCCTGCTATTGTTTTACAACCAAGTTAATAAAGTGTAGTATATTCTTAGAAAGGAGAGTTCAATGTCTGTTGGAGTCTGGAAGCATGGTTGTTTTGTTAATGGTTCCTATATCTGTAAGCATAAAATTAGTAACAATTGAGGGATAAAAAAGAATATCCAATTACACATGTGTAAATTCAAAATGTTCTAGAAACTTCTGGATTCTGTAGTTCTGGTTCCTGATTTGACTCATTATGTATTATAATAGAAATAAATCCCCAGTCTAAATTCTCAGCATAAAAATCAGTGGTGGATGTGGGAAGGGGAGCATTTGTTGACAACGTGTGATAGGCGGATGCACCTAATAAGAAGTTAAAGCATCAGCTTGATATGTCTGTCCAGTACAATAATGGGGATAACAGGACAGTAACATTCTTACATAGACCTGGAATTAAAGCCAGGAAAAGAGAAAAAGCATAGAAGCTACAAAGGGGACTACATTTTGATTATTGCTAGACGGTAAAAAGGATCCTGTGTATTACCAGAAACTTGTCCTCCATGGATCAAAAGAAACCCAGCACTGTAAGAGATGCCAGCATATGAACTGAAGATGAACTGATAGAAAACTGTAATGTAAAAAGCAATAGAAGACAAATGTTTTCACAAACACTTACAAAAAGCGTTAGCAGAAAAGCCCTCAGATCAAAGAGTTGGAAATGACTACTAAATATGAGATAAATAAAAAAAATGCAGAGTTCTGAACTCATTTCTCTCAAAGAGGAATAAAAAGGTAAAGAAAACGTGAAATCTCAAAATGCTTGTGCAGACAGCAGAAAATGTAAAGCAGAATGGTATTTTTAATTGAAATACCCTTAGTAGAGGAAGATAGAAGCTCCAGTGCCATTTTTGCGAAAGGAAACTATATGTTCCACCTCAAGACAGACTAGTGAAGAAAGTATCCCTGAATTAGGTAAGAAACATAATTTACAAAAAACAGAAAGATGAAACAAATTAAACTTGAATTAGTATAAGAGAGAATATGTTATAGGTTGATAAGTTCATAGGTATATATATTAGCCTAATGACCACTAGGGCTTTTATAAGCCTCGCTGTGCAACCCAAACATGACTCACAAATGTGATTTGTATAGTGGATGATATACTGACTGCCTCTGTCCATCACAGACATACAGTAAGTGCGAGACCAGAGGTGAGTTTCTGATTATCTATCCATGGTCTAAGTTGCACTTAAGTAGGGAGGAACCATGATTCACACAGATGGGAAACCTTTTCTAGAAAATGGGAATTCTCTGAGAAAACAAAATCTATCCAACATGTCCTGCTTCTGCCACAAGCAAAATTTACGTCTTTTAATCTAGTAGTTCTGACACTGTTTGTTTTGTGGATATACAAAAAGTTCATCAAAACAGGTCCAGGCATGACTTGTTTGCCAGACAAAGATCACCTCTCAGAAGTCTGTATAATACTGAGTAAGGAGACACAGCTTTGAGGCAATCAGCATAGGACACTGTGTTTATTCCCTGTATTCTTTTCGTAAGGAACCTTGTGCCGAGTACAGTGGTATGATGTCCTCTCTTGATGTAGATGCATTCCCTTGCTAATAAGTGGAGCAAAATAGAATGATTTACTTACTACCTTGGGGCACGTGCTGGTTGAAAGCTAGGTTATTATCTACATGTGTTCTCAGATACCTAACCAGTGTGTTATAAAGGGAAAATTCTTCTTAGAAACAAATTTTGGGCCAAATGGCACATTACTAGAGACCCAGCTGATCATTTAAAATTTAAACAGCTTAGAAATACTACTAAAACATTGATACTACTAGATAAAAGAAACTTCTACTTTCAACTTCAGCAAAGCAACATAAACCGCAAAAATTTTGGACAGGTATCAATAGACTCATACATCCAGGCCACTCAAAGACACCAACCCCATCAGGAATAGCCCCTGAGACTACCAAACAAATTGCTGATGCCTTCAACACCTTCTTTACTGAAGCCATCCAATCACTTGCCAACTCATTACCACCTGTATCCTCCAATCTGCCTTCCTCCTTTACTGAATTACCGCCTTCATTTTAACTACAACCTTTTCCTACACCCCTCATCTGTACCCTTCTTCAAAAACTTAAACCATCTACCCCCTCTGCTGACCTATTACCAGCCAAATACCTTCAAATTACAGCAAAAGCAATAGCCTGTCCCATTTCTATCCTAATAAATAGAACCATAACAGAAGGTACCATCCCATCCATTTGGAAAATCTCCCATATAATCCCCCTACACAAAGGTGATAATTCAACAGAACTCTAACTTTCGTCCAATTGCCCTACTCTCTCCCTTAGTTAAAATTATGGAAAAATGCATCCACCGTCAACTGTTAGACCACCTGCTCCAAAATAGTCTATTAACAAACTCTCAGCATGGCTTTGAACCTTTCCATAGCACTACCACTGCCCTGCTATCATTTTCTGACCACATTAACGAAAAACTTAACAATAACACTCTTTTCTTCTGCAATCTTTATTGATCTCTCAAAAGCATTTGACATGGTCAACCATCAGTTACTGTTAAATATTCTTAAGTCCCTCTCATTTGATACACAGGCACTACTGTGGTTCAAGTCCTACTTAGATAACAGGCAACAAGCAGTGCTTTGGGAAAATAGTCTGTCTAACCACCTTCCTGTCACCCTTGGCGTACCCCAAGGTTCTATATTGGGCCCTCTTCTATTCTCAATTTTTATTCACGATCTGAATGCAAACATCTGTCAAGCTACATGCATACAATATGCAGACGACTCCACATTAATATGCTCCACTCCTGGTCCATCTGAACTGCTGTCCCTCACCCAAAATGTCATTGAATTAGTAGAAAATGGTTCTTTCAGAGCTGTCTCCTCCTTAACCCCAAGAAAACTAAATTATTGCTCATTACTCCCACACAAAAGTCCACCCCAACTGACTTCATTATCAAATCTATTAATGGCATGGTGATATCTCCTGACACTACCACCAAACTCTAGGAGTAACAATAGACCACAACCTTAACTATGATACTCATATCAACACCACAATAAAAATCAGTCAACAGAAAACTAGGCTCCCTCTATAAGATTAAACCCTTCCTTACTCCCATAGCTAGAACGACAATTGCCCACACCCACCTCATCACAACTCTCCTCTATGCCTTTCCTATATACACTAATCTATTAAAAAGCAACTTCAACAAGCTGGCAATGTCCTACAATAACATTGCCAGATTTGCAACTGGGTCCCCTTTTAGAACCCACCACTGCCTAAATCTGAAACAAGTAGGTTGGCTTGAGCTGCGAAATCAAATACAATTCCACCAACATATTATTGCCCATAAGACCCTTTATCATCCAAGCAATACACCTATACTCATGAGTCTAATCACCCCATATAAAAATCTTACAAACCTACGCTCAGCAAATAAACTACTTGTATCTAGACAAAAAAACAACAATAAAACAGGAGATTCTCTTTTCTCTAACACTGTGGGAAAAATCTGGAACCTACTTCCTGGTGAACTCACATCTCTTTCTTCAACTCCTCTATTCAAAAAGAAACTCAAAATTTACATTACAATCCACTGGCTATGTCCTTGTACCAACCCAGACTAAGATTCCTCATCCTGTTATCCTCTTAATCTTATCAGTTAGCCAACCTGAGACTGTTCAAAACCCATTCTTCTCAGATTCTATTATACGTTAGGATGCTCGTACCCAACAAGGGCCTTATGAATGTGTCACTGCCTTATAGATGAGTCACTGCCTTTTAAATAATGTGTCCCTGCCTTGTAAATAATTACCTGTTCTCTGACATATACAACCTGGATTTTTGGAATGTAAAAAAAAAATTGTTTTGTTTTTGCTTGTTATCTGCTGTGTCTAACAAGTGAACTGCATCTGTAGTTGCAATATTCTGCTTTGTTTTTATGTGGAGCTTTTCTTCCCAGGCCACTACTGAAAATGGACATATATCCAGTTAGACTAGCCCGGTCAACAAATGTAAAATAAAATAAAATAAATAAATAAATAAAATGTATACCTAGTTCCATAAATTTGTTAACAATGCCCGAATGGGGCATTGTATAAAATACTTTAGTAAGGTCTTTGTAGACCGTATGCACAATTTTCCCATCATCCATTGCCTTAGTGACCTTTTAAAAGAAGTCTGCCAGATAAAATAATTACAATCTTCTTTGACAAAGCCAAACTGGAATGGACTCATTGTCTGGAGGTCTCCTATGTCCTTGTTGATAATTTCCATGATAATTCTTTCTATGGCTTTGCAAATAAGACTAGTCACACTAATAGGTCTGTAGTTTCCAGGATCTGTTGAAGGTCCTCCATTATGAAAGAGCATGACTGTTGCAGTCCTCCATTCACATAACACAAGGCCCGATTTAAGGCTATAGTTAAATAATGACTCCAGTGGTCCTGATAAGTTGTATTTTAGACTGTTCAGGGACATCCTGGGATGTCATCAGGGTCCATTGAGGCCATGTTCTGGACTTTAGCGAGCACAGCCTGTACATGCTCCCTAGTTATAGCTGGGGGAGTTATGTTTGAGTGTATTTTTTGAGGGATAGTTAGGGTGAGGGGGTGTAAAGTTGTAACTGAATCTGTCCATTAGCAGTTTTGCTGTATCACTATGCTTTATGAAAGTGACACTATTAACCACCAGTCCCTGAGGTTTCTGACATAGCTGAAGAATATCTTATGGTTATCTTTCATATAGGGGGCTATCTTTAACTTCTAGTTGAATTTGCTTGACCTAATTAGCCGTATTATTTGCCTATTCAGTTTGAGGAGAGATTTTCTATCTTTCTGAGAATTGTTTTTCCTGATTTTTGCCATACTTTTTTTTCCTTTAGCTGTATATCATGTTTAATTTAGGATGTCACCAGGGTGGTTTGTTTCTGGGGCTAGTCCTGGGCTTACTTCTCATAGCTACAGCAGCTTCTATGTCACCATTGACATGGTTATATAGAATTTCTGTGAACATTTGTGCGATTCTTGCCCAGCGTGTCACCCAATGACATCTCACTGATTTAACAGGCCTTCGATTCTAATGCGTTGTGCAGTAGTGCCATTTGAACACTTTGATAGAGACATTATGGTGTCACTGATAAAATCTAACAATGGCTATCAGTCCATGCCAGTAGTAATGGACTATACAAAATTTCCTGAAGCTGTAACATTACTCAAAGCTAATGATAAGTCTTTTGCCAGAGAACCACTACTGTGGTGCTGTTATTCTTGGGATTGGGAATCCTTAAAGGGATACTCACTGATTAAGGAACTCTCTTTACATAAATGGTACTGCATCTATGTTAATGATTTAAAGTTAAGTAGTTAAAATGTCAGTGTAACATCTGAAGACTCATGATTTAGTAGAAAGGTACAATAAAGTACTAACATTCATGATTAGGAAAGTAATTGATGCAGATGTTAAGAGGTGAGCAAGTTGTTACCCTGCTTGCTTCTTCAGTAAGAAGGTACTACAGGCTTCAGAAGGTTTTACCCCATTAATACGGTGAACATTCTAAAGGTCTTCTTTGATTTTGCTAAAGAGACTTGAGAAGAAGTGAAGACACCATTTGATAAACTAAAGCTGGTTAGACCAATAGTAAAGAAACCCAAATAAAGAGCCCAAGTAGTGTAGTCGCAGTGTAACAGAGATATGGAGGCCAGGAAAGAAACTTAAAGTGGTAGAAGCACATGATTTTGTTGAACACTATTTCTCTTATGAGACAAGAGTTAAGAGGAATTCTGTGGTTTCAGTGATCAGGAATACCCAAGTCAGAGAATTTAAACCAGGGGATGAGATATTAGTATCCTCCACAGGGAAGAAATATCTGGCTATGGGACAATACCCCCTCAGATGAATCCCCTACTGGTGGTATGTATCCCATGCCCAGAATTTAAAAGCGTACAAAGAACCTAGACAAAAGAAGGTACTTTACATCATTAAACTTGCAGAAAGATTATTGACAGATACTGCTTTTCCTTCTGCTAAAGAAAAACAAGCAAACAAATAAACAAACAAACAAACAAACAAACAAACAGACAAACAATGTTTTAACCCCTGAAGGTTAAAAACAACTACAACTGGCCTACATGGAGCTCTGACCAATTTTCAGAGATGGTTGGATAAAATCCTGAAATTCCAATCACTATAGGCTGTTGCATATTAGATGTCATGGACATCCCTTATTAGAACACATTCCAAAAGTGTAGGCTGTGTTTGAGTTTATATGGCAGGCAGGCTTGAATGTTAATGCTAAAAAGTAAATTGTGGATACTGGAAGCCAAATATTTAGGACACTTTATTGGAAAAGGGGTGGTAAAACCAAGACTAGAAAAAAATGCTGTAAAGAACTGGTCTATCACCTCCACTAAAAGACAAGCAAATGCTTTCCTCGGATTAACTGGTACTATGGAAACATTGTACATAATTCTGCAACTATTACCTGTCCATTGACAAATCTTATAAAAAGAAAGACTCCTGTCAAAGCACAATAGTTTCCTGAAATAGATAGGCCATGCCTTGAACTGAAAAGAGTGTTATGTTTTGAACCAGTCTTACTAACTCCTGATTTTAGTGAGAAATTTACTTCATATACAGATGCATCGAAGGTACGTTTGGGAGAGTACTTCTGATATGGCACCACACTAGAAACAGGCAGCTCTGCTGTGCTCTGAGGCCAATGAAAGGAAAATAAAGTAAAATGAAGGAAACAGGATACAAAAGATTGAAAATAACTGCACAAGGCTCCTGGCAGTTAATGAGACAAATCAGGAAGAAAGTGACAGGCAAGGAGGGGAAAAGCTCAAGAAATGACTCCAGTGGATAAAACAGAGATGCAGCCCAGAAGGCAATTAACCCTGGAGGTGATATGGGGTGAAATACAAGAAGTAAAGCAAACACTGTTAGAAAACATTACCACACAGGCAAACAAAATATGTCAGAAGTGATTGAGGGGTAAACAAGAATATCACAGAGATCCAGAAGATTTTGGAGGACAATCAAGAGTTGAAGGTGTGTGTTGAATCGGCAGATGTGAGATAATGTGTTGAAGCAAAGAGTGCAAACATGGAAGATCATGCAAGAAGAAAAGAACATCAAAATTGAGGGGATACTAGAACAATTTGAGGGAGCAGATTTCTTGAAAGAGATGGTGGGACTGTTTGCAAAATTGACTGGAATCCAACAGGCAGAGATAAAGATTGAAATGGCACATTAGACCATGTGGTGCCCCACAAGAGAAGCTAGGAAGCAGCCATGACCGGTTATCATAAAATTCCAGACGTGTACCAAAAGAAAAAAATCGAAGTTGAGATTTGGAGGCCAGGAAAGAAACTTAAAATGGCAGAAGCACATGATTTTGTTGAACACTATTTCATTTATGAGACCAGAGTTAAGAGGAATGCTGTGGTTCTAGTGATCAAGGCCTGAATAGAAAAAAAAAATCAGGTGGAGAATGCTATATCCAGCCATGATAAAGGTGTATACACAGAACACCATTAAATCATTTAGTAATCAAAAGGAGGCATTGGAATTCTTGAGAAGACCAATATATCTATACCTAGGAGGAAGAAAAGAAAAGGTGGAAACCAGGAAACGCTATTTGCAGGGGAAGAAGGAGACAGCTCAGGACAAAAGAAAGAGAAAGCTATTTTCCCATGTTCCTGCGACTGCAAAGGTTGTGAGGGAAAGAGTAGACAAGATAAGAGAAGTGAGAAGGAAGGAAGCAGGGAGACACTAATGACTGGAAACTGGAAGAGAAGGAGTGCAAGAATAGAGGAAGATGAACAGAAGGGTAAAAGACCGTGAGTTGGATAAAACTGTGGACATCTGAATGTGAAGAAATGGAATGTGGAATTATATGAGCAATATGGAAATACACAAAGGAGGGTCTAAAACTGGAAGGATGGGAGAAGAAGAGTGAGTGATGAATGAAGGTTACTGTCCTGAAGAAAAGGGAATGTTGATAATAAAGGGCAAAAAATATCATACGAGAAACAATTAAATGCTTAATAGATTGGAAAACAGTTATTACCCTTGTGAGAGATAATTTGAGAAAAAAAGTCAGAAGTGTTTAAAAATATAGTTTGAAATAATCTCACATGAGAGAAATAAAATAAATGCTAAATAGATTAAGAAACACAAGAGTCATTCACAGTTTGAATGGTATAAAATAAAACAAAATGTAACATGAATCTTGTGAGAAATAATACAACCGCCATACACATAAATAAACAAAGCAGCATGATGTGAGACTGAGGTAAGGGGAGATAGACAAAAGATTTATTTATTTATTTATATTTGTTGACCGGGAGTGTCCGACTGGACATAGGTCCATTTTCAGTGGAGGCCCGGGGAGAAAAGCTCCACAGTTAAAATAAACAGACAGCAGTTACATTGGATTACATAGCAATTAACAATTTACGTAGCAATTACTTACAACATATTTACAGATGAAGAACATAGTACATCAGTAGACAACTAGAATCTTTATCTGTGAAGTACATAACAGACATTAACAAATGTTAAAATAAGAGGTTCCTGCTGTATAAGTACTAGGCTTATGAGCATCTGAGCTTGCTATAATCAAGGTAGTTAGTGGAGTGGAAAGAAAGGTAGTGGTTAGATGGGGTGGGTGATATTAGAGTGGGAGTTGCAAGGGCATAGCCAGCATGTTTTTAGGTGCGCTTTTAGTAAAGTTTTGAAGTGGGTGCATGATGGTACAGAGGTAATTGTGGGTGGGAGGGAGTTCCATAATTTGGCTATGGTGCAAGAGAATAGTGCTTCACCAGCAGAGTTATTGGCTTTAGTGATCTGCAAGTGATTTTTGTTGCTGGATCTTAGTGGTTTGGTGGTGCAATAGGGTTGGAGTAGATTCTGGAGGGATGGGATATTTAGTGGATGGTTTACTAGTTTGTGGGCGAGTGAGAGTTGATACCATTGAAGTAGGTGAGGGAGTTCAAGCCAGCCCAGTTCAGCAAGTGAGAGACAGTGGTGACTACGGTAGGATGCCCCTGTGGCAAATTTGGCAATTTTGTTGTAGCAGGTCTCTAGCTTGTTTAGATTGCATTGCGTTAGGTTGGTATATATTGGAGAGGCATAAAGTAGGGTGGAGATAAGATGGGAATTTGCTATTGAAATCTTTGCTGCTTTGGTGAGAAGATGCTTATTTCTGTATAACGCTCCTAGTTAGTCTTTTGTGGACTTTTTTTATGGTCATGGATATGTGAATGTCAAATTTTAGTTTATTGTCTATTTCCACTCCTAGCAAAAGATGTTATAATAAGTTGGAATTTATACATATGAGAGAAGTCAATAAATGTCAGAGAACAGCAAATATTTATACAGTTTGTAAGAAATATTTTTGGCTGTCATACAATGGTTGTAATATATAAGACAAAAAAGTAAGCAACATGACTGAAGTATGGGGGCTAATCAACGAGAGATGCTGCAATAAGTTGAATCTTAAGAAGGAATGACCAATGGACATGCTAGACAGCAATATAAATAAAGTGACCTGGAATCTAAAATAAAGAAGTGGCAGAGCAGATGCCCATACAGATCCATGAAAACATAGAAATGGAAAGGGAATACGGTTTAGTACACACTAAGAGAAAGCAGAGGCCATGAAAAGGGAATACGATTTAGTACACACTAAGAGAAAGCAGAGGCCATGAAAAGGGAATACGATTTAGTACACACTAAGAGAAAGCAGAGGCCATAAAAAGGAATACAATTTAGTACACAGTAAGAGAAAGCAGAGGCCATGAAAAGGGAATACGATTTAGTACACACTAAGAGAAAGCAGAGGCCATGAAAAGGAAATAGGATTTAGTACACACTAAGAGAAAGCAGAGGCCATGAAAAGGGAATACGATTTAGTACACACTAAGAGAAAGCAGAGGCCATGAAAAGGGAATACGATTTAGTACACACTAAGAGAAAGCAGAGGCCATGAAAAGGGAATACGATTTAGTACACACTAAGAGAAAGCAGAGGCCATGAATTGTTAAGGGTGTGGAAGCAGAAGAACCATGAAACCTAGAGATCAAAGCTTGATAAATTCTTAAAGCAGGAACAAGATAGAACTTAATAAGAACAGAAGCGTAGGCCAGGAACCAGTTTGGAAATGGGAAATACAGTGCTTAAAATTTACAGTGGATTGATGGGTGGGAAAAATATACCCCTGAATGAGAAATAACTTTGAGATAAAAGAAACTAGGAAGGAAGACACGTGTAAGGAGGATAGAGAATGGTAAGGACACCATTCAAGCTACCAAAAGACAACAGAAAGTTTGAGATATTAGAGGTGTTAAGCATAAGAAAAAGATCTAACTAAACTAGCAGACAGATGCAGCAGAGGTAGCAGAGGCCATCAGATGGATATGCTCTGTCACAATAATGCTAGGAAAAAGGGCCCAAGAGGTGGTGGAGGTGAAGAGTGAAACTGAGCCTCTAAAGAAGGAAGGAAGGAAGAAAGCCACATATGACCATTTTTTTTTAACTTTTGTTTACCAGGAAAGTCCGACTGGTACAGAGTCCATTTTCAGCAGAGGCCCAGGGAGAAATGCTCCAGAAATGTATATAGTTTGACAAAGGATGGAGAGGGAAAGGGGTACAAAGAAGATACAAATTAAGAAGAGTAAAATGGAGACAAGAAAATTAAGGAGAAATAAGAAAGTGGACAGTCAGAAGAGTGGAAGTTACAGAGAGATAAAATGGAAGAAATAAAAGTTCTGAGTAAGAAGGAAGAAAGGGCAGAAAAGAACATGATAAAAGGAACTGCACTGAGGTAGGAAGAAAGGAGTGAAGAAAACATATGGCAAGCATGTACAATGGGACAGTATACATTAAGGTATGGAATATTAATGGCCTGAGGAATAATAGAGAAAAGATGTAGAGTAATAAAGGATGAAAAGAAATTATAATAAGGGGAGAAGAGCAGTAAAGTAAGACAAAGAAGATTTTCAAGTCTTCTGAATGAAAGAAGGAATGAAGGGATCTTATGGATAGTGGAAGGGGGAACAGGAGGACTCAGTTAATTATTACAGTATGCTGTATATAGTAATAAAGGTAGAGGGAAGATTTTATACAAGAATATATGTTAAAGGTTATATAAGATATGAGAAAAGGAATGGAAAATGTAAATACATTGTGGAAAGATAGCAGGTGGCATGTAACTAGAAATTAATACCATGCATGAGAGTGATTAGTAAATATATGTTTATGCTGATTAATGTAAAAAATTGTGTTAGGAAAAATAGGAAAATAAAGCCTGAATGAGAATGTTAACATGAAGGGAGAGCAGACTGTATTATATTTACTGTTATTGATTAATAATGTATAATAATGTATTAATAATTCAGAAGCTCAAAATACTAAAATCTCGAATTTCAGTATTTCGAGCCCAAAAAGCCAAATCCACATAATGCGAAAGTTTAGAAGCGTGAAATTCAAAACCTCGAATACCAGAGGTTTTGAATTTCACGCATCTAAATTTCTGCTATGGTTATGTATTCAGGTAAGTGTGTGTGTGTGTGTGTGTGTGTTAAGGGGTTTGGGTAGGGGCTGTGGTGTGTGTCACTGTGTTTTGTTGCTGTGATGTGTGTGTGCGAAGAGAAAGTAGCACGCATATGTGTATATATATATATATATATATATGTGTGTGTGTGTGTGTGTGTGTGTATATATATATAGATATATATATATATATATATATAAATATATATATATATATAAATATATATATATATATGTATAGACAGATATATTTATAGTTAAATAGATACTGATATTAATATTAATATGTATCATTAGCTCTCAGTTCTAGCAGAATTCCAAGTAAGTGCTTCTGGTGTACTGAGTAAATGTAACATTTTCAGTCTGGTTATATTTTTAGTGAATTTGCAGTACATTTTTCCCATGTGTTGAACGTATTCCTTATTTCTTTATCAGAGATATCCATTGATAAGTAACAGTACAAATATGGTTTGTCATTAGTTCCATAGAGAACTGTTATTGCCTTTTGTTTCAAGATACATTATTTTTGACAGATTTCCAAAATGGATTGCTTTAGCTATTACTTAATGTCTTCCTTAATTTAATGTTTATTAATATGTTTGCCATTAAGTCCCTCTCAGACTAAGATTAGATTTGTGGCACATATTCATAGTATACATCTGCTGTTGTGATTAGGAAGCTACAATATTTGTATTTTCTTCTTTGTATGCTATTCTACTCAACTCATTAACCCAAAATAAGATTCTTTTAAAACAGTTGTGAAGGAGTTACATTTGCATTTTTTAGATTCACCTCCTGTTTTCAGATTGCCATTGAATGGAACAAAACAGTCAGCATTTATATTAGTTTAACATTCCCCTAAAGAAAAAACATACCAAAAACAATCATTGCAATATCTTGCTACCTGGCAGAATTACTTACTGTGCTGTCAGCTGCCACCATGCCTCTCAACCCAGAAATATCAAAAAAATGGACAAAGGCCCATGAAAACTAGGTACAAATCTGTATGCTGATTAATGTAAAATTTGTATACATAATTAGGTGACCCTGCCCACTCCAATGGAATTGTGGGATACCAACTTACAAATGCAAACTGAAGAACAGACAACCAAAATATGGCCAGAGAGCCCAGACCCTGTAGTAAATGGTAACCATTTTTTTAAATGTGTAGCAGTAATGTTCAATGGGAATAGAGAAGCTGATGAACCTTAGAATATTGTTTTTGGTGACTTGGCAGTAAGTGGGTTTTGTTGTAAAAGTAGGGCATTTAATGGTAGGCATTATTCTTATGTTAGCAAAAAGATTATTATAGTTTGCTAGGACCTCCAAAAGTCATTCTCCATGGCCTACTGATCAGTGGAGTAGCTAGAGTTTTGCCGCCTGGGGCTGTCTCTGAGTTTGTCACCCTTCCCCCCCCCTCACAAAATCATGGTTGATTTGCATTTTCCCATATGCAGCCTTCCCCGCTGCAGCCATTCCAATGTCCCATTACTTGGCTATTACACCCCATTTGCTATAAATACTGTAACGTGCATACTGCTTTACTTCTACAATGATTATCTGGATTTCATCTAAAACTTTTGTTTTACATTTTATAGCACAAACACTAATAGACATCTGCTAAACAAAACAATACAGTCTCACAATGAAAATAGATTTAGGATTAAAACTTCTCTGCCCTTGAAACTCACATTCATTCAAACACCATTGAAACCCACATTCAAAGAAAATGCATCTGGTCAGTGGCGGTTAAAGATTACTTTTGGGCTGTTTTCAAATCATAGGCCCCTTGCACATAAAACATCCATGTGTTATTTGATTCACCTTCCTGATTGTATTAAATTATATTCCTTGTATAATACAGCACACTTGTTAGAGCATGTTTTAAATTTATTGTTTTGAACATTTTCTAGTAAGCAATGAAACAAAATGCATGAACCAATAATAACAAAACTGCCCAACTCAGAACATTTCCATCATAAAGCTCTACTCAAACTTCTACACTCCACCAGTATTAGTACATATGTACAATCTCTGCAGAAGTAAAAGTCATCTACACAATTCCACATTAAAGAGATATGTAACTAATGAAGAGGTTGCTGCTAGCAAACAACTTTATATTTCATTGTTTCATCTACACATAAAGTGCCTGTTGCCCTTGAGGAGTAAATTATCTTTGTTACATTAAAAAATGATAAGCTAGTAATATTGCAATAGGGAATGAATGGCAAATGGATAACAGGTTCATAGTTACTAGGTATCTCTGCCAAAGAGGACATTCTCAGGACTGTTGCATCCACCCCCTGAGTACAACACACTACAGTATCAGCAATCCATCTACATACTGTAGGAGTAGAACCCACAGCCTTCTGCATCAAAAGCAAGCATTCTACCTGTTGTGCTACTAACAGCACAAACAGACATGGCATAAGTAGCACTAAACTTCTCTCCCTGGAAGAACTATGCAGCACAAGAAATCTGGAAAAAGCCAAAATTTATTTGGGGGGGGGTACAAAGGCCCAATACCAGGGACACATTTTAAACATTGCTTGTATAATCTTAGAAAGTTGCTAGGATGAAATGTTTTGTGTTACCATGGGTTTCCTGAAAGACAGGAAGACTGAAACTTAGATGGCTGTCATTATTTAGTGAATTCAGTTCTCACTGGTTCGCCAGAAAACCACAAGTTGTAAGAGGAACAGACAAAAAGTATGAGGCAAACATTCCAGATAGTTGAGAACTATGGACTTAACTCATCACAAGTGGTGGTATGGATACAAAATTTAGGCTCTTGCATCTTGTAACTAAGATGCATGGTTTGTGTCTGGGTAATCCTAACCACTAGTTATATCTAACTGGGGCATTTTCATACATACACACACAAACACGACCAAAATGAATAATAGTACACTTGCATCCACGACTCTTCATTTGTTGAAGACATTCTCTTACATAAAGATACTACACATGTCTAGCTATGAGATTACACTTGCAACGAGAGAAATCGGCTTGGCTTGGTTCTGACCTCATTGCGCCTGCGATATCAGGAACACATTTGTTCTTAAAAAAAACTTCAACTAAAACCCATGAAGTTCGGAAATTAAAGGGGCCACTCGGGAATTCATGGCACCTCAATATTTTGCCCTCAAAATCAGAATTTACAGAGAAATTCGGTATGGTTGAGAGGTATGCCTGTCACTGTATCTTCCTCTATATCAGACACTATACCACAGAGTAATTTAATAATGAGCAATGCCATACTATAAACTCACAGCACAATTACAGGATGAAAAAATGTTCCAAACTTAATTACATCAGAGGAGAGATTGTTGCTGTTACCCAATAAACTTTTTACATAGGGAAGTCTGAGTTTGTCTTACTGTTTTAAATTACAAAAAATAATATATCTGTACTGCAACCTGTGATGTTTTGACAGCTTCTGGTCACATTTGTTGTGAGTTTTATTTTTGTGCGTGTGTGTGTGTATGTGTGTGTGTGTGTGTGTGTGTGTGTGTGTGTGTGTGTGTGTGTGTGTGTGTGTGTGTGTGTGTATGTGTGTATCATAAATAAAGTGCACATTACCCAGTTAATGATGCATCATATTTTTGGTGAGTAGGATTTAAAATTGTTTTTGCTGTTTGTGCAACAACCTGTACCTTTCCTTTTTTCACCCAGATGAACCTACAGGTGCTTTATCTTAGTGCTTTCATATTTTTGATAATGATATACTTACTTCAAATACTGCTGCGTTACCAAAAGCCAAGAGAAAGTGCTTGCCTGGTTGAAAAGGGATGCCGTATTTTCCATACTTTGCCTTTAGTAAATGATTCATGTACTGCTGCTCTCAGCACATTAGATATTTTTTGAGCCAAAAGTGAAACTAGTGGCTGAACACTATACCTTTTATTAAAGAGGACAGAGATGGTACATTTCAGCTTTAACAGAACTAGTTGTCACATGTGACAGCACTGTAGCTTGCTGTTCTGGTACTTGGCAACACCCGTGATCTCGCACCCCTTTGAAAAAACATTTTTTCTCCTCTGAGTTTAAGTACCCAAAAAAGATCTTTTGACTTTCCAATAAAAGGAGCTCATCAGCTGTGAAGGTTCTTCTTTTAGTAACTGTAAAAAACTGCTTGCTACAAATGTAACAAGTGGCTTGCTATATTCATTCTCAGTACCACACATGGAACAGTGAATCCGTAGTGCTTCAAGTCTTTCAGCTCTGACTGCAAATGTGATAATTGCATTTGAATGCCAGTATTGCAATACCACTGATCGCATCTACCAATCATGCCCCTGCATACCTTATACCCGGGCATGCTGCCTCCTTTCCTCCACCTTGGCTACACTACTGATGTGGATTTGGAGGTATTGCAGACACAATGATTACAGACCAGCTGGTGGAAAAATCGTCTCCATCACGAAAAAGATGGTTCTGTAACCTAATCTAACTTTAGCTAAAGCTATTACCATTGCAGCTCAGTTGAATTTGGCAATAGCAGAGGCCAAAATGCTCAAATAAGGGACTTCAGATTTAGGACAGACCATTAGTCCAGCACAAAATTGGGATAAATCTCATTCAGGCACCAAGAGTATTGCAGTTCAGTTTTGTCTGGCAGGTGGCGTAGAGGGTTAAGGCTGTGAGATTTAGTTTGTATGGTACAGGGTTGGATTTCCTTAGCCCTCATTTGTCTACTACATGACCATGAGCAAGTCACTTAACCAAGAAAGGCTTTAAAGCAACTAGAAATGTGGGTAAGCTCCTCAGTGGTCCCTTGGACTGCAAACCTAGTAACTACCTAAGAACAAGATGAAGATAATTAGGCTCTAAGACTGCAAACATGGATAAAAAAAAGTTTCAGGTGTGAGTCTACAGAATATACTGCAAACTACTCCAGATGTTCTGTGAAAGATACCCTGTTTCATAAATGCAAGAAAATGGGTCACTCTGCAAAGGTATGCTGTAGTCTGTTCTCTTAAAATGTGCATGAATTGCTTACTCTTGTAATAACTCTACTGAGTGTGGGCAATTCAGCTATGTTTTTGGGGCAGCTACTCCATTTGTCCCACCTTCACTATATCTTTTCCCACTTGTTACTTTAGAAAAACAAGTTCAGCTTTCTTAGGACATAATGTCATCAAAAGGCATAATATCTGAGCTTGATCGCATAATGGCTACTGCACAATTGGTAACACCAAGTCACATACAAAGATTATACTCTGCCTTGTGCTTTACCCCTGGTACACCATGTTTATTCCTAAAGTTGTTTTATTTGTGGAGCCACTGACAGTATTACTTTGGCGAGTTTCAGCCACTGCTTGATCTGTCACTACTTGTTTTGATGTAGTAAAACGGTTGTCAATAGCCTTGCTTTAACTTTGCTTGGCAGTTCATTACCAACTATAGTTACTACTGACACTTCTGACTATGGACTTAATGCCGCTCTTACACAACTCTGTGAAGACAAGAAAGGAAGAACAGCGGCATTGGCATCATGAGCACTTTCTGAGGCAGAATGAAAACACTCTGCTGTCAAAGTTATAAGCTCTTGCTTGCGCCTGAGAAGCAGATAAATGGTGAACATATTTCTGGGGATGCTTCTCAGAGGTAGAGAGTTGGAAAGAACAGTTATGGATATCATCAGAACATTTGCCAGACTAATGCATTTCAATAACATGGTTTAATACAAACTTGGGTCTCAGAATGTAATTGCTGATTGCTTATCATATTTACCTGTATTACTTGTTAATGAGAAACCTGAGGTTGACAGAGAAATTGTTGCATTTACTCAAATCATGTATACCCTGCATATTCAATCAGTACCTTTTCCAGATTCATTGTAGAATGATTTGGCATTTCAAAATGCAACTTTGGACTGTTGTTTTTCTAGTAAATAAATCAGCGCAGTTAATGACCAAAAATTGCATTTATTTCTTATCTTATGCATGTCACAGTTGTTAAATTATTTTCTACAGTTTTCATTTGGGAAGGCAGTCCAAAGAAAACTTGTTTCAGATAACGATTCACAATTTGTGTCAGCAGAGAGAGAGAGAGAGAGAGAGGGAGAGAGAGAGTGAGAGAGTGAGACAGAGTCAGAAAGAGAGATAGAGAAAAAGAGAAGAAGGTTGTGTACCAAAGGTAATCTTTGTATTCTCCTCAGAACAGTGGAGAAATTTAGTCATTCAGTAGAAGTTTCTAAGAAGCTTTATGAATGGCTGACCTAGAAAAACGTGGAAGCCCTTTATTCCAACATATTTGCATAATTACAGAAAAAATATCTCACACAATAATACATTGTCACCTGCTAAACTATCATATGGTAGATTTGTTTCAGCAGAATTGAAGACTAAGTTGCATGTTGCAGATGTAAAACAACAACTGAACAAGCCCAAGATCTTGCAAGTGGTCAAGAAAAATCAAAAACAAATGTAAGGAATACACAAATGTGAAAAAGGGAGCTAAGGAAGGGTAAACTTCAGGTCTAGGTTGTTGGTCAGAGAAAGGAAATCAGCAAAACAGAAAACCAGGCCCTCTTATGTTTTCGGGCCTACCTGAGGTCATTACAAAAAAGGGACTGCACAGTTATGAGCTGTTAGTTGAACTGCATGGAAAGATAGCCATCTTGCATGTGGGTGGCAGAACAGGAAGGGCAGCTGTCGGATGAACATTTGTACATTGTTGGTAATGTTTCTGAATGACATTCACATGCTACTGTGGGGCCCTTACAGAGTGTGATCGTAATGATTAATGATCAAATCTGAGCAAAAAGCTTTAAAAATTTCGGTTTCATTTTATTTAACTTGCTCCGTCAGTCACCTGTTCACCCACAGTCAAAGAATCAATCTGAGGTGAACTGCAGGTAAGCTGTTATGCAGTATGCCACCTCTGCGGTAGCTCATTTTGATGTTTCCTACTCCTCACTGCTTACGTGCACTGCCACTGGTCAGAAAAAAAATGAGAAGCGTTCCCTTCTAGAAGACTATCTAAGCCTGGAGGCAAAAAACTGCACTGACCACTGTAGTTCTCTAGTTGCTGATAGTGAAATATGAACCTGTTTGGTACAACTTGCAACAAAGTTCATGCTGTAGGCTTTGCCCTCTGTCCTTCCAAATTTGGATTCTTTATGTAATCAGTGCTTAACGCTACTCTGAGCTTCTACAGCAGGGTGTGGTGTTTGTTAATTTATTTTTAACGCTGTACCCTTAAAGTATGGCCCGGCTTACCAGTGTGGTGATATATGAATAGGTAAGTAAAGCACTTTTATCTGTAGGAGGTAGGAATAAGATTACTGTTTCTTTCATTATTTAGGTTTTTGCATTGTTGTAGTATGTTGCGCCTCTACCACTCAATAATCGTAACAAGTGTGGTCAGACTACTCTGAGTTGAGACTTGGTTACCATTTTCTTGTAGCCTAATCACCCAGGAGGGATATAAGGAGAAGAGAAGGTCATAAAAAGTGAATAAATTAATGGAAATTAAAAAAAAAAAAAAAGTTTTATATATATATATATATATATATATATATATATATATACACACATATATTTATATTACCCCAGAAAAGTGTATGCTGTGGTGTACTTAGTGTAGATCTATCTATGCTGTCCTAGCAAGGAGACCCTCCTGCTGTGGGGTCATGCTATGGAACTGTCACAGATTGGACATATAAAGATCAAGACTATAGGAACTGGAAGAGCAAGTCAGCATCAAAAAACAAACAAAAACAGAAAAAAAAAACAAAAAACAAAAAAAAAACAAACAAACTTAGAAATCCCAGAGTAATGGCATTAGTCTCCAGTCGCAGACCCCTTTCAAGACAGTTTATGTTAATTTTCTCTGAGATGGAGTACTGAGCACAGGCCAGAATTATAGAGACAGGGGAAAGGATACCTACTGCAGAAATGTGCTGACAGAACTTAACATTAAACAGAAAAAGTGATCCTTTGTAAAGACTGGGACAACAGAATATACCGGATCAGCAGCTCAACCAACAGACAATAAAGGGGGTGACTTTTTTTGCACAATTAGTCTTAATATGTTAAACTAATTCCATAACAATAATGATGTTAATATAAATGTACCTGGTTATTACAGTTCTGGCCAGAGTATCTATCAGGCAGTACTCTATAACAATGGGAATTCAGGTTCACTGTCAGCTGCCTCAGTGAAGAATTGTTTCCATAAAAGCTGATAACTTAACTTGAGGATGAGTACGCTAAGTGTAGGTTATGTCCAGTTCCCCCTGAGCATTATATTTTATGTTTAATATTTGATTTTTGGTGCAAACATTCTTCTGGGGATGTATGATCATGCTGACTGATATTACACAAACTCTATGCATTTACACTTTTGGCAGTTTGCATTCACTGTACTCAGGTATTCCCATGACATTTAAAGCGATTCTGAGACATTTCCAATGTGGAAGGCATAAAGCAACATGTAGGGTATGTATTTGTTATCTGCTTGAAGAAGCTTCCTCTCATTTACGTGACATTTATTATAGGATACTTCTCCAGTATGCTGCAGTGATAAGTGCTGAGACAGCTAGACACACGTATCCTTAACTTGGATAACTGTTTTATCTTTGTTCTTCCGTTCGATTCTCGACTGGAGTGCCTTCTGTGTGGAGTCTGCATGTCCTCCCCGTGGTCGAGTGGCCTCCGAAAGACATGCATGAATGGGCGTGCCTTCGCTGAAGGTTGGGCATTGGGCTGGCAACTCGGCACCATAAAAATCGACTGCCAATCATTAGCGGACCAGAGTTCCGCTGTGGCGACTCCTAACCGGGAAAAGCCGAAAAGACAAACAACATTAGAAGATTTTTTTAAAACTGATTGTTTTACATGAGAACTGGGAATGACTCTGTCTGTCTCTGCCTCACAGTGCCAGGGTCAGGGTTCAGTTCTATCCTGTGGTCACTGTTTGCATTGCATTTGCATATACCTGAGTGTTCTCCAGGGCTCTGCTTTTCTCTTAGACCCTCCCATCTCCTAAACATTCTGATTTATTGGTTATAGTGGATTATCTACATGTATATACACATCGACTACATCCTTGCCCTTTAGCGAGGTGACTGAAAAGTATCTACAGACCAACCCTGTTAGCTGGTCAACAAATGCTAAGCAAACAAACAAAGAAAATGTCAGCCTATATGCAGTTCTGAGACTTGCTTCTTCAGTATTATGACAGCTTCATGTCTGTGACAACATTTAGGATAGACAGACAGTAGCTACAAGTTCCTACCATTCAGAAGACGTTGTCTGTGAAGACATTTTTGGTGAAATGGAAGGGGAGCAGCATTAGCAATGTCAACAGAATTTTCCATGAACCCTTTTTTAAGTGGGGTATGACATAATAATTTTTATTGAGCAGTGCCTGGCAGACAACTAAACATTCTGAGCTGCTAATAAGCTTCATCCTTTAGTCTTGAGTTTGATTCCGTTAGTCTCCACGTACCCACTGAGTGAGAACTAATCAAAAAAGTGCTCTCATGTTTGTTTTGCAAAATCACATGCAAGGTTATTTGGTTGACCTGGTTAATTAAACATCACTTCAAAAATTGAACTAGTACACCTTGGTATTTGAAAATCACACACTCCCAGTTAGTACCTGTGATTCTGCAAGCACCTTTGCAAACAATTTTAACATAGATTATATTAAATAAGAAAGGAAGTATTTATCAAGCTAGCAGGATGCTTGACATAAAGTCTCTTTATTGGGTGGAGGAGACTCTTGAGGAGTAATTGATCTAGTCTTAAAATGACCTTTTCTAACAGGACACCACTGACAGTAAGTAGCAGACTGACATTTTGAACTTCATGCCATCATTAGTCAGAAACTACAGGAGAGACCAGGGTCAGGACACCCCTGGTGATGATGTTTGTTTTGTCAAAATAATTTCCATGAAAATCAGTTGCAGTGGATTATGAAATGATAAGGATGTCTAAGTAGGTCACAACTTCAGGGTCAACATTATACCTTCTCTGGGAGAATGGCAGGAAATGTTTATTCCTTGCATATGAATTACATAGGTAGTCAGAAGAGGGAAAGCCAAAGACAAGACTGGCATTACTGTCGCTAATAGGAATTCTAGAACATGGAATGAGCCGGAAGGAGAGCAGGCAGTACCAGAAAAAAATGCTAATTTATGAAGTTCATCCAGTAGGATCAAGTAACTTTGAATGCTGAACAGAAATAAGGAAACAGATAGTAAAAATATAAAATGGAACCCACGCTTATTTCTTTTTAAAAAGCTATGTGAAACATCTTTATTAACTCAGAAATGCAACTAAACTGGGTAATACATTTGAGTCCATCTTTCTTCTGAAGTAAAGTAAAATAAATGCAGTGCTACTTCATTCTGACCTGCTGGTTTAATTTTATTATAGTAGCTTGATATCTATCTATCTATATATATATATATATGTTTATATGTCTATATATATATATATATATATATATATATATGTTTATATATATATATATATATATATATATATATAGAGAGAGAGAGAGAGAGAGGTGTTTTATAGAGAGATTTTAATGATGTTAAGGTGTAGGGTGTTGTGCACCACAGGTCATTCATTTCTTATATAAGAGTATTATACAACCGTTGTTCAGGTCCTCGGCCCTTTGATTTTAATGCCATGGATTATCTGTCACAATGTACTTCCTTAAATTGTGCCTCAAAGCAAAAGTAATCTGACATGAGGAAACTTTACATGTTGGCCCGAAAAAGTTCACACATCCCAGATAAGTATCTTGTTGGTTGAAAAAAACTTCTCATCCTTTCTTAGTATTTATGTCACTGTTGTTGATTTTCTACCATTGTTAATTGTACATCTGTGGTAGAAAGGTTGATTAATTGTCTTATGTGGCAGAATGTAGATATCACACAGAGATTTTCATGCATGCATCTGCATTGCCTTTATCTGGAGCGTGACATGCTCAAATATTCCCAATGTAATATGTATAACAAGAGAACCATAAAGTGCAGGGTGGAATCTCTCCCAGAATACATATTGCTGTAAAGGTCTGGTCCTGTTGTGCTATGTCATCTGCTGACTCTTCCTCCAATTTCCTGAATAAAATGAAGTCTTTAGAGTAGTGCCCAAAGTAGAAGAGGATCCAGAAGGCTGTTGATACTACCTAGCAGTCTGACAGTCCCCCTCATTCTCCCAGGTTCGTAGACACCAATGGTTTTCATAGCCCTCATAGCTGGTGCATGGCTCTGGTCATGCCTCTGGTGTGATGTTGTAATACCTTTAGTTGCAAGCACATCCTTATGAACCAAAACATCCTGGCTGTTCGTCAGTCATGTAGCCTCATGTTCTGATGCCTGTATTATTGTCAGTGCAGGGGAGGGTAGCATCCCTATGAAGTGTACAGAAGGAGGCTGAAGAAGATCAGATTAAATTCTTGGGCATCCAGTCACACATTTAGGCCTTCAAGGAAGATGGTACTCACTGGTATTGGCACAGGACCCCCTAAGTCCATATGGACACCCGTTAGTCTATTTCAACCTGGACAAATTGGATATCCCCCCAACCCAGCTACCTCAAAAGATTTCTTCACATTGGCTCACTAGCTTATGGAGTTTCTAAAATCTAAACAGACAACCTTTGAAAAACACACAGTATCACAGGTACCCTCTGCTAAAAGAAGAAGAAGGGATCTTTCTCCCTAGAAGGACTCAGACATCTCAGACTCAGAAGTGGAATAAATGGATTACATTAACCAGATGTGTTTACTCTAATACCTGCAGTCTTACACTGATGACATCCTACTGGAGATACCCTTCACAGGATGAAGAGACCTTCAAATTGGCAGTAAAAGAGATCTCGCAGGCACAAATCAGATACAGACGTTTTCTGAGCCTGCCAGAACCAAAACTTCTGGTGATTCCTCCGATTCTAGATGTTCTGGATGATGCATTTTAGTGTATGTCTTTGCGACCTAACTCTCAGACCCAGTGCTCTGGGGAAGCCAGACTACTATTATATGGCCCATGGCTCCTACAAGCATCTGTACAAGAGCCCAGTAGATGGTGCAGAAGTGGCATCCATGGATTCCAGCAAGAGATCTAATGTAATTGCACCCAGAAATCCCATTTCCAATGAAAGGGAGAGAAGAATTCTCAACTGTTTTTGGGAAAAATGCCTATACCTCAGCTACCATAGATGTTAGGCCCTCAACTGCTGTCTCACTCAATAAAGTTCCAGGAAAAAAAGAGGTATTTGAGTGCCCAATGTGCCAGGCAGTCCATTAATCTTATTTATTTTATTTAACATTTGTTGACCATGAAAGTCCGACTAGGACAGAGCCTATTTTCAGTGGAGGCCCAGGGAGAAGCGCTCCAGATTGATGTCTTTGGATTCGGGGAGGAAACCAGAGTACCCAGAGGAAACCCATGTGAACACAGGAAAAATATGCAAACTCCACACAGAAGGCACCCCAGCTGAGAATTGAACTGGAGAACCTCTTGCTGTGAGCCAACAATGTTAACCACTGTACCGCCCAAATGTGGATAAGGTGCAGCTGTGTAATCCTGCAGGACAGCTGCCACTGTGTCAATGGTTAAAAAGCATGCATGGCTCAAGACTCATCCCCTACCACAGCATGTGAGAGCTGAGCTCCTCGATGCTCCACCAGGTAAGGAGCATTCTGTGGACTCACAGCTGAGAAGGTCTTTAAGAAACCAGAGGAAGGGAAAAATATACAGTCAGATATTTGTTTCTTTCCCCAAGTAAAGGTTGGCCTTTTTATCCAAACAGGAGAAAGCTAAACCTCAAAAGAGAAAGAAATGTCACTACAGAAATAAGTGACAAACTGAACAGAGGGAAAACTTGGAGGGTTTCAGGGACATGATAGTCTGAGGGAACAGCTGTGACTCAGCAAAGCTCATCACTATCCTCACCCTCTAAACCCCAATCTGATGCTTTCCTTAGCCTCACTTCCCAAATCCCAGTTCCCTTAAAGTTTGGATGCAGGCTGACTGTCTTTGGGAAGCAGTAGAAGGCCACCATACTAGACAGATGAGTCTTATGGATAATAAAACAGGGGTTACTGGTTACATTTCCAGGAAAAAAAAAGATTTTTATGCATTTCACCAGTTCCCAAATATGCCTCCATAGATATCCTCCTATCCCAGGCAGACATACAGAACATTACAGAAAAAAGAAAATAGGACTGGGTTCTACTCCTGGCTGTTTCTACTTCCAGAAGAAGAAGAAGGAATCTTTGGGTCCATTTTGGGCCTGTCCAAACTGAACAAGTTCCAAGAGTTGCAAAGTTCAAAATGTTGTTGTCATTGTAATACCTTCTGTCCTTACTACTTGCTTGGGCCCACATGATGATCTTGGTTAAAGGGACACCTAGCTGCACATCTCTGTATCCAAGGTAGACCTGAAATTTCTCTGATATGAAGCAGGAGGTTACTATTTCCTGTTCATCTTTTGGCATTTTAACTTCTCTTCTGTACCAAGGATGAATACAGAGTACCTGGCTGTAGTAATTGCTTTTTTCCAGGAGAAAGGTCAATCATACGGATCCATGTCTGGAAAACTGAATCATCCAGGTTAAATATCTGAAGGAGATTTAGGAGGTGTTTCAAATCACAGTCAACTATTTACATTTCCTGATACTATCTCTGTAGCTTCTAAAATGAGTTTTATTTCATTGGGCTGTGCTAGATACAGAAAAGCAGAATCTGTTCCCTCAAATAAAACATGATTCTTTTTCTGTCTCAGTATTTCAGAAAGGTTGCTAATTTAAATCAGATCCCTACCATAGAGTTCTTCAGAGTCCTGGAGTTTATGACCTCTTGTATACTGAGGATCCTCCTACCAAGAGTTCCTACGAGGGAATTGTAGTGGTACTCAAGAAACAGACAATACTGTCATGCCCAATCCCTGCAGTGCACCATCCCATTAATACAGTGCACCAAGAATAAACTCTCATGGTGGATAGAATAAGTTTTTCTAAACCTGTGGTACCCTTCAAAGTGAAGTTAGGCCCTCCAAGTTGGCCTGGGGGGGCCCATTTGGACAGTTTGAGTGTTCAGGGGCTTTGGAACAAGACATATGAAAAGAAACATATCAACATGAAAAAAACGATGACAGTTATTCTAACCTTCAAGCTGGCCTAGCAGTTGTGGAACATTGCTGATGTGGAAAACATCATGTGAATGTGCTTTCACAACAAGTTGTGAAGGCGGCCAGCCTAGCCAGATAGAATTTTGGAGATAATACTGTCATCTGGAAATATTAATGTAAACCACAGGCTTGTGTATTAAATGGTAAAAATAGTGTTACATGTGGAACTGAAAAAAATTGCACTCTACTGACCAAGTAAAGCATGTTGTGACCCTTTGATCTAAACATGGCTCTGACCGGACTAGATAAAATAATTATTGCTATTGTTTGAAGGCCAGAGTTAATGGCCAGAATTTGCATGCATAAATGTCCTTTATTGCTCTGGTTTCTGCCCAGAGGTGAAGAATGTAAATGAGGTTTCTGTTAGCCTGGGAGCCCAGGGAAGTGTGAAGAATAATGTAATGTGAACCAGGAATGTGATTTTAAAAATGGAGAGAATCAGAGAGCATTAAGCATTTTTGTCTTGACCATCCATCTCACCAGCACTGTCTTGCTCTATATGTAGGTTTATCTTAGATTTGTGTTTTCCCTTAGAAATAGCTAGAAACTATAAATATTAGACTAAGTGTTTTTCTGTGATGTCAGAACTGTACTACTGAATTATTTTAAGTATTTCTCTGTGATCTCTGAACTCTTGACTAGCAATGTGTAGTAAAAAATATTGTCTTGTGTTTTGACTATTTGTTATTAAATATTTTTAAACCCTTTCAACTGTGGCTGTTTTTGTAGAGATAATTTAAGCTCTTTTGAGTACTTGCATGCCTTTGGTAAAATTGTACAAAGCCACTCCTATAGCTTTAGCCCTGGGCTATGTTACCAACTGGTTAATAATATTGCACAGTAATAATTGGATACCCTTTTAAGGGCCTTTGAGTAGCTGATAAATATTAGTGGGTGGTGGCAGCTGGTACTACCATATAGTTTGGGAAAAGGAGGCACAGCTGGAGAACCTGTGCCAGCCTTCCACAGGAGTGTCTGTGTGGTTATATAAACTCTTCTCAAAGTGTGTGTGAGTGTGTGTGTGTGTGTGTGTGTGTGTGTGTGTGTGTGTGTGTGTGTGTGTGTGTGTGTGTGTGTGTGTGTGTGTGTGTGTCAGCTACTTGGGCAGGGACACAAAGCACTGGTTGGACAGACAGGGTGCTAGAGGTTTTAGCTTGCCCACTAGGCTGAGATCTGGACCCTATAGCTGTGCCAGTGGGGAGTCTTATAGGGGACCTGGAGAGTAAGGGAGCAACCAGCCCCAGACTGACTGTGATCTCTGTGTGCTCTTAAGGGAAATTGCACTTTACTGTGTGTATTTGTTATCCTTTCCTCCTATATGAGACGCCCCTCACTGGTGTTAGTGGTGAGGATTGAGGCTCCTTGATTGCTGGGCCAGGGCACGGGTGTCACACAAGTAATGAAGGAAGGACATGCTGTTAGCTACTGTGCAGACTGTCAATGTAGGCATGTGAACTAGTCCGAAGGTCAGTGTCTGGGCAATGTTCATTTCAGAAGAATGCATTGGTAGACCAGCTGAATGAAACACAAATGGATCCAATGAGGTTTTGTGATCCCGGTGAGTGGATGCTGAAAAAGGACATGCTATTTGACATAGTCCATAAGTGGGGTGGGCCAGAAAAGTAGATCTTTTTGCTCCTTTTGAAAACACACTGTTGAGCAAGTATTGCACCAAAATTCCAGCATAAGTGGCTTGGGAAACAGATGCTTTGTCTACAACCTGGGTGCTTCTATTTCTATTTGCTTTCTCTTCAATGCCATTGATCCTTAGGATATTACATTAGATAAGAGAGGACAGGGCACAAATGCTGCTTATAGTATAATTTGTCCCAGGTAGCATTGCTTCTCTCACATGTTAAGTCAAGTAACAGAGGTGTATGTTCTGTTGCCTCAGTATGTGCACTTTTTGACAAAGAAAAAGGGGTCTGTGATTCATTCCAACTCATGGGCAATAAAGCTGGTAGTATGAATGATTTTTGTTTTCTGAGGATGTGCTAAGATTGTTGAAGGAGGGCAAGAAATGCAGCACAAAGAAATTTTCTATGGCAAATTGGAAACATTTCTACCATTTTTACAATAGCAGAAAATAGGACCCCAAGTCAGCACAGATGTCTGTAGTTCCCATACAAGCATCAGCCCTAAACAAAGCAGGCTTTTCTTATGACTCTGTATACGCACTTGCCTCAACCATTTCTGCATGCCTGCCTCTGGACCCCCTGTCTGTTCCCAGTCGTCTAGCCACAACTGGTCACCAGACCATTTTCAGGCATGATGTGGGCTAAGAGGGGCAGCATGTTCAAGTTCATGACATTTACATAAACATAGAAACAATTGCTGTTTACAATACCAGTGTATGATATATGAAATGTACAGTAACATTTACAAAAGCAAAAAAAAATGGTTATTTGCAATAACAGTATATGATACATGAAATGTACAATGATATTTAGAAAAACAAAGAAAAAAGTTGCTATTTACAGTAACAATGTATGCTACATGAAATCTACAATGACATTTACGAAAGCAAAGATTTGCCATTTAAAATAGCAGTGTGTGCTTCTACCCAAAATTTACAACGACATTTACAAAAACAAATAAAAAATTGCTATTTAAAATAACAGTGTATGATACATGAAAATTTCAGTAACATTAACAAAATTAAAGAACATTTACTCTTTACAGTAACAATATATGATACATGTAATGTACAGTGACATTTACAAAAGCAAAGCAGTTTCCTAATTACAAAATCAATGTATGAAACCCAGCCACTGGGGATGCACAATCCAGTGCATTTCTTTGTGCCGGTCCCAAGCCCGGAAAAATGGGGAGGGTTGCATTAGGAAGGGCATCCGGCATAAAACTTCACCAAAACTTTTCATGCAGTCACCAAGAAAAATTTTTATACCGGATCGGTTGAGGCCCGGGTTAACAACGACCGCCACCAGTACTGTTAGCCTACAGGGTGCTGGCAGAAATCGGGCTACTGTTGGCTGAAGGAGGAGAAGAGGCGGAAGACATGGCCGAAGGCAGGAGGAGAGGAGAAAGGCTAGGACTGTGGTAGTGAGGGTTGGAACTTTGAATGTTGGCAGTATGACTGGTATAGGGAGAGAGCTAGCTGATATGATGGACAGAAGGAAGGTTGGTATATTGTGTGTGCAAGAGACCAGATGGAAGGGGAGTAAGGCTAGGTGTATCCGAGGTGGGTTCAAATTGTTTTATCATGGTGTGGATGGGAGGAGAAATGACGTAGGAGTTATTCTGAAGGAACAGTATGCTGAGAGTGTTTTGGAGGTGAAAAGAGTGTCGGATAGAGTGATGTTTATGAAGCTGGAAATTGATGGTGTAATGATGAATGTTGTTAGTGCGTATGCTCCACAAGTTGGGTGTGGAATGGATGAGAAAGAAAAATTTTGGAGTGAATTGGATGAAGTGGTGATGACTGTACCCAAGGGTGAGAGAGTGGTGATTGGGGCAGATTTCAATGGGCATGTTGGTGAAGGTAACAGAGGGGATGAGGAAGTGATGGGAGGGTATGGTGTTAAAGGAATGCAGAAGGTCAGATGGTAGTGGATTTTGTGAAAAGCATGGACATGGCTGTGGTGAATACGTATTTTAACAAGAGGGAGGAGCATAGGGTGACATACAAGAGTGGAGGAAGATGCACACAGGTGGATTATATCTTATGTAGGAGGGCCAGTTTGAAGGAGATTGGAGACTGTAAAGTGGTGACTGGAGAAAGTGTTGTTAGGCAGCATAGGATAGTGGTTTGTAGGATGACATTGGTTATCAAGAAGAGGAGGAGGAGTGTGAGGGCAGCACCAAGGATCAAGTGGTGGAAACTGAAAAAGGGTAATTGTGAGGTGGAGTTCAGGGATGAGTTAAGGGAGGCACTGGGTGGCAGTGAAGAGTTACCAAATAGCTGGGTAACTACAGCAGAGCTAGTAAGGGAGATGGCTAGAAAGGTGCTTGGTATCACATCTGGACGGAGGAAGGACGACAAGGAGACATGCTGGTGGAATGAGGAAGTACAGGAGAGTATACAGAGAAAGAAGTTGGCAAAGAAGAAGTGGGATTGTCAGAGAGATGAAGAAAGTAGACAGGTGTATAAGGAGATGAGGTGCATGGCAAAGAGAGAGGTGGCGAAGGCTAAGGATAAGGCATATGAAGAGTTGTATGGAAGGTTGGACACTAAGGAGGGAAAAAAGGACTTGTACTGATTGGCTAGACAGAGGGACCGAGCTAGGAAAGATGTGCAGCAGGTAAAGGTGATAAAGGATAATGAGGGAAACATACTCACAAGCGAGGAGAGTGTGTTAAGGAGATGGAAAGAGTACTTTGAGGGGTTGATGAGTGAAGAGAATGAGAGGGAGAGAAGGTTGGATGATGTAGGGATAGTAAATCATGAAGTACAATAGATTAGCAAGGAGGAAGTAAGGATAGCTATGAAGAGAATGAAGAATGAAAAGGCTGTTGGCCCAGATGACATACCTGTGGAAGCATGGAGGTGTTTAGATGAAATGGCAGTGGAGTTTTTAACCAGATTGTTTAATGAAATATTGGAAAGTGAGAAGATGCCTGAGGAATGGAGAAAATGTGTTTTGGTACCAATTTTTTAAGAATAAGGGTGATGTGCAGAGCTGTAGTAACTACAGAGGGATAAAATTGATCAGTCACAGCATGAAGTTATGGGAAAGAGTAGTGGAAGCAAGGTTAAGAAGGGACGTGATGATTAGTGATCAGCAGTATGGTTTCATGCCAGGAAAGAGCACTACAGATGCGATCTTTGCTCTGAGAGTGTTGATGGAGAAGTACAGAGAATGTCGGAAGGAGTTGCATTGTGTTTTTGTAGACTTAGAGAAAGCATATGACAGGGTGCCTAGAGAGGAGTTGTGGTATTGTATGAGGAAGTCAGGAGTGTCAGAAAAGTATGTAAGAGTGGTACAGGATATGTACGAGGGTAGTGTGACAGCAGTGAGGTCTGCGATGGGAGTGACGGATGTGTTTAAGGTGGAGGTGGGGTTACATCAAGGATCAGCTCTGAGCCCTTTCATATTTGCAATGGTGATGGACAGGTTGACAGACGAGATCAGACAGGAGTCCCTGTGGACTATGATGTTTGCAGACGACATTGTGATCTGTAGTGAGAGTAGGGAACAGGTGGAGGAGACCCTGGAGAGATGGAGATATGCTCTAGAGAGAAGAGGAATGAAGGTCAGCAGGACTAAGAAAGAATATATGTGTGTGAATGAGAGGGAAGATAGAGGAATGATGAGGATGCAAAGAGTAGAGGTGGCGAAGGTGGATGAGTTTAAATACTTGGGATCAATAGTTCAGAGTAACGGTGAGTGTGGAAGAGAGGTGAAGAAGAGAGTACAGGCAGGATGGAGTGGGTGGAGAAGAGTGTCAGGAGTGATTTGTGACAGACGAGTACCTGTAAGAGTGAAAGGGAAGGTCTACAAGAGGGTAGTGAGACCAGCTATGTTATATGGGTTGGAGACAGTGGCATTGACAAAAAGGCAGGAGTTTGAGCTGGATGTGGCAGAATTAAAGATGTTAAGATTTGCACTGGGTGTGACGAGGGTGGATAGGTTTAGGAATAAGTATATTATAGCCCAGGTTGGAAGGTTTGGAGACAAAGCCAGAGAGGCACGATTACGTTGGCGTAGACATGTGCTGAGGAGAGATGCTGAGTATACTGGGAAAAAGATGCTAAAGATGAAGCTACCAGGTAACAGGAAAAGAGGAAGGCCTAAGATAAGGTTTATGGATGTGGTGAGAGAGGACATGCAGGTGGTTGGTGTGACAGAGCAAGATGCAGAGGACAGGAAGAAATGGAAACAGGTGATCTGCTGTGGCGAACCCTATCGGGAACAGCCGAAAGAAGATGATGAATGTATGATTCATGAAATGTACAATAACATTTACAAAAGCAAAGAAACAGTAGCTCTTTACTGCAGCAATGTATAATTCATGTAATTTACAATGACATTTTTCATACTGAGAACCTTCAGTGTAAAGGTAATTTAATAAATCATGGTATTCACTTATTTTTTACTTAGGAGTTTGAATCCATACATAGGATGTTGCTAACTCTGTCAGATCACTATCAATTATTGTAAAAGCAAATGCAAGCAGCTTCATTATCGAGGTGCACTTTTCCTTTAGCCTTAGATATTTTTGAAGTGCATTGTTATTTTACTTCACTTGGGAGACAATTTCAAATGAAAGGACCACTTTTGTTTTAAACTGATGCCTGATTAAGGAGAATGTGTATTCTAGGTTATCCCTGAGTGTGTAGTTAGAAGATTTAATGGAAGGCGAGGGGGGGGAAGTCCATATTATAATCTGAGTATTAGGGAACAATAAGCAACTGATAGGAGAAGGTGGGTGATCCTATGACACTGTTTAGTTGGCCAAGAGTAAGGATTTTACTGACCACCTTGTCTGTATGCTGAGAAAAGGAAAATGAAGGGTTAATCTAAGATCCTTTTGCTTTGACCCATTAGGTATGACATTATCATCATTGTCTAAGATTACTAGTGGGGTAATCTATGCAACCTTTGACTAGGAAAAAGACTTTGGTGCTGGATTTGCTTGGATTGACTAGCTGTTTGTTGGTATGGATCCAGCTGCAAAAAGAGATGAAGCTAGTTTGTAGCTTATGTTGCAGGGTCGAGGTACTTTTCCTGGATTTAAGTACAAAAAGATCATCTGAATACATGATTATTGTTTAGGATGGGGTGATCATACGTATGTTCCTTTATGACCAGCAAGAAGAGTCAGGGAGGCCAAGGACCAGTCCTTGTGGAATATCAGTGTTAAGTGTGCCAGGCACAGATAGTTAGTAGTTGGAGTATACCTGCAAGGTTCACTTCTCAAGATAACTTTTAAACCATTCCAAAGTATTGGGTCCAAAATTAAGTTTGGCCAGTGTATTAAGTAAGAGAGGTTGACTTACAGTTTCAAAGGCCATTGTAAGGTCAATAAAGAGACATCCAGTAAGAAGATTATTGCTCATATTGTTAAGCACAGTATCTATTGCTGAATAAAGGGCAGTCATTGCACTAAATAAATTGTGAAAACCATGCTGTTCAACATATAAATGACCATAATGATTCAAATGTTTAAACAGCTGTTTGCAGACAAGTTCTGGAAATATTTTTGTGACAGGGTACAAATTGGTTACGGGTCTGTAGTCCTTGAAATCATTTGGTTGGACACCTTTGGGAGTAGGATTATATAGGTGCACTAATCAAACATTTCCTTAATAGTGTTATACCAAAAAAAAATCTCTCCAACATGGGGCCTGAATTTTCTTTACGAAAAATGTTATGTTTATTCCACTGACCCAGATGCTTCCACCCCATAAATGTTTTGTCATGGAAGACTGCCTTGGTGGCAGCCCTGACCATGGGTATATATAATTTAGAATTTCAGGTCATCATGTGCAAGAAGCCCTTCTTGGACTTCTGTTAGGATGGAGCCACACTCTGAACTAACCCATCTTTCATGTCTAAGTTAGTTAAAGAGAGATTCTTGAATCGGGCTATTTACATTCTTCTATTACTTCTGCCTCCTCAGAATAAGGGGGAAAGGATTCTTCATTCCTAAGCTATTCAGAGAAGGTTAGATGTTATCTGGATAAAACAAAGCACTACAGGTGATCTGACCAGATTTTCACTGGTTTTGCCAAGGGCAAGAGGGGAAAGCCCTCAGCAAGCAAACCATTTATAAATGGATAGTTCATTGCATTATTTTCTGCTACATTCAGTGTGGCAAGTCTAGTGAGAGCTCATTTTACCAGGGCCACACTTATTAAAACAGTTTTTCTTAGAGAAGTTACTGCTCAGGACATCTTGTAAGCAGAAACCTGCTCTTCTGTGTATACCACTACCAAACATTAGAGCTTAGCTAGATTTCTAGAGACAGGGCAGGTTGTGCCAAGACTATCCTGTAAGGACTTGTGCCCCGTACTCCTTCAACAGCTCTGCCACCTTCTAGACTGTAAGTTGTAGGAAACATCCCGTTAGTCATTACTGCAGTGAGTTATGGAGAACATCATACAGTTGTGTCATGAAATTACCAAAATTATAGAGGCCTGAGTATATTCACTGTGACAATACCAATATCCCTCCTCTTCCTCCTCTATCAGTGGGGTACGTGTGGGCTGGAATGTGTACCTATTCTACCATTTTCTCATCTTCTGTCTCTACCATCTGACCAAAAACCCTCCTACTTAAGGTTAAGCAGCAGCCTGCCGAGGGTGTAATAGGGTTCTTTTGGTTGGTGTCTCTTACCTAGGACGTGTTGTCCCTGAATAAGTAATGTTCTGTTTTCAGGTAGAAAATCTGCACTTGTCAGGACAATAAAAATCCAAAGAAGGTGCTGGTCTGTATTGCAGTATGCCACCGACATCTTGAAGTCCATGTAGGAAGGATGAAGAGCTCTTGAATCCCAAGTGTCAGTATTGCAGCAGTGACTGTGTTTGAATAACAGCAGTTATGCTAAGCTCCTACTGCATCTGTATTTTCCACCTCTCCATAAGTACATGTTCAGAGTTTCACAGCCCAGCAAATGGTTGTGATCTTCTCTTAACTGCACATCATTCCAGCAGTCTTCCTCTGGACAGTGTCTCTTATTACCCCCCCCCAGGCAACCTCTCATACCATCAAGCCTACCCCCATACCTCCTTGATACCCTTATTAGTCTGTTCATTCCCTGTGTTGATGAGAACCCATAAGGCAATTCAGTCGTCTTGGGAGCAGGTGTTGAGTATTGTGGAGAGACATCATCATTGGTGGGTTCAAACATTTTTATACTCTCGTGCCCAGTCCTGCTTGACAGCCATAAGATCTGTAAGTTGCATGCAGTTCATGCATGCGTGCATGGTTCCACAGATGTTGCCTCTGGTTGGAACACCACATACTGCTAGGTAAGCCACTGGCATCATGGTCCTCCCAAAGGACTAACCATGGGCCTTCTACACTGAGGTGTGTGATATAACATCACCTGCTTCACTCTCACCATGTAGTGCAAATTGCCCAAGCAACTGATTTAAATCAGGTCATCTGAGGCATGGTCAAGGCTTTATTTGTCTACACAATAGAGCTGGCTTGAACAAATTTTGTTTTATTTCTCTCTCTGTTTTTGTGATGTAGTTTTCAGAATTTGATATATTTTTAGTATAGTGCATTATGACTAGTAAACTCATGTTGCATTTGGCACACGCCACTGTGCTTGTATGAGGTAATGTGTATAAGAAGTCAGACATGAGTCACGCTTTTCATGCCCTTTAGATACCTGTAATATCTGCATGAACTAGTGCAGGATAACAAATGAGTACACAGATGGGGCATGCCTTGCTCCATAAAGCAAGCACAAAACAGTAAACAGAATAAAACTTCTCTGGTATGGTGTTTCTTTTGTTTATATTTATGTTCTGAAATGTAGTCTAGTCGGCTAACAATTCAGTATGTGGAATGGACAAAGCAGGTTCAAAACTTACCACATGTTAATGAAAGAAAAACTTTATTTCTCCAAAAAATAATACATTTATATGTAAGAGAGGGTGAATACATATTTTCTTTTAAAATCCTCATTTGACACAAATGGCTCATTTTTCATGTTTGTGAAGGCTGCCAGCCCAGCTAGATAGAATTTTGTAAATAATCCTATGTCATTTGTAAATATTAATAGGATTTGTAGTCTTGTTTTACAAATGTAAGATAACTATATGTTAAGATTAAATTATATGTTCTGTACTGAGCTTCAAGAATGTAACCACAGTGCACCCTGCTAGAGAACAGCAGAAATGTGTATAAACTATATGCCAATGCAAATGTATGTTTTCATGGTAGAAATTGGGACATACAGAGTTAACTTGCAAACTCTGAGAAAATAAGTAAAGAATTTTACGACTGCATGTTATCTCAGCTAGGAGACAGAATGTCTGCAGCTGGGGCTTCTTTCTATTGTCTGGAAGTAGAGATAATTACAGGTTTCCAGGGTAATTGTTTTATGACATCCAGCTTCAGGCAAGCTTCAAAGAGAGAATTGTCAGCTTCTGAGAGATTCTTAAAATAAACATGTTAAATTTTAAGTTCCTCCTAGCCTGGGAAACTTAAGCAGAGGTGACAAGAATGATGTAATCTGAAATGATTCAGCAGTAATGTGTATTATCAATTTAAGAATTATCTCAGAGAGAAAGAGAGTGAATTTTGTATTTGTTTTTGAACCTGAACACATCATCTCACCAGCACTTTGTCTTGCTCTGTAAGTAAGTTATTTAGAACTTAGTTTCTCTTGGAAATAGATAAGAATATAGCAAGATTAGTTAAATGTTTTCTGTTTTTATGTGATGTTATTTTAAAGTATTTCCTGTGATTTCTGAACTCTGCTGTTATTGTGTTGTGTTAATACGTATTGTCGTGTGCTTTTATTATTTATTATTAAATATATTTAAACCTTTTAATTGTGGCAGATTTTGTAGAGAGATATTTAAGCTGTTAGTGTACTTGCATGTATTTGGTGATACTGTACATGCAACTCTAGAATAGCCTTGGCCTAGGTCACACTTACCAGTTGGATAACAGTAACATTACACAGTAGAATTGGATACCTTTTGGTAAACACCTTTATAGTAGCTGATAGTAGTGGATGGTGGCACTTGGTACTACCACTCGTCTGAGATCATGAATATTAGAATATATAGGATATGCCTGAACAGTCATATTAACGTTTATCCCTGTTTAGCTTTTTACTTTTCATTTTTTAAATAGCTTTACATTGCTATTTACCCTAGAGAAGGCTGCTGCAAGTTCATCCTTTTGGTTCGAACAAATAAGATCATTACCTACTGAAAAGAGCAAGGAACTGATTTCGGATGATAATTTCTCAATCTGCTTTGTGTTTCTTCATAATCTCTAACATTTCTCAACCTACTCTGCTAAACAGTATGACAAAATCACTAAATAAGGGTTTGCTGTTTGCAGATATTTAGGAAAATTTAAAAACCTTAATCCTTTCGGTGTAATAGTGTTTTAATGCATTCCTTAAAATATTCATTTATGAGTTGTAGGGCTTTCAGTTTGCCTAATTTCTTTTCAAAGTTCTTACTAATGTCCCATAAGTTGTTGTTATCTGGAATAGTAGAATTAATACTAAAAAACATACCCTCTGGTTTAGCAATAGTTCACATTGGCCGTAATCTGGTGTGGAGACAAGAGACTGTACCCACCCCAACCACTGTGCATTTGCTGATCCTTCTGCATTATTAACACCATTGTGAATTAAAGTTCTGGAATTATTGCCATTTTCTCATCTTCCAAGCTCTGAATCAGAAATTACTAGCAACATACTGACAATAAGTGTGCAACTTGATCTGTGCAAATTTGTACAACTCCAGGCAAAAGTCTCTGGGAGAGATGGAAAGAGGGTAGAAGAAAACAGGGAAATATACAAGGCTCATCGTGAGTAAAGAAACTTTTTGCATGTAAGTATAGAAGCTAGTGGTGTGGTAATGTTTATAACTGATCATCCACATAATTAGTAGTAATGTTTTGGTATTAGAAAAGACACTGTTGTAGATGCCCTGGATGAATGGTGTATTAGGGCTGTAAAGTACAATGTTATTCAGCATGCAGAGAAATAACTGAAAATCGACTGTTGTGCCTCACAAAACGATTTATGAGAGCTGTGCATAGAATCGAGTTGTTAAAATGCTGTTGATTTACATTTTGTGTACAAAAGGGAGTAGTTAAGGATGCATATGTGTGGATGTGTGGGTGTGTTTGTGAATGTATCAGACTACAGAAAGATCAGCACCGCTTTCACCATTCACTGCAACTTGATGCACTCACCGAACACTCACATCACCAAACTTTCACTGATCGATAAAGAAGAGCAAATGTTCTCTTTTATCCAGTCAGTGAATCTCACAAATAAAAAATCTCCTAACAGTACCACCAGACAAACTCCTTCTGAATAGTGATACTCTTAGGGAAACTGTTTTTCAGAAGGTAATGTGTAGGATTAGGGTTAGAATAGGGGAAAGTTTAGAGTTAATAGACATGAGTGGACAGAGGTTAGTGTTCTGCAGCTTTGTTTCCCACTGGGACTTGCACAACTAGTGTGTGTGCTCATGCATAAACATGTATATGAATATAAGTAGTCAGCTGGGGCATCACAGAAGTGACAGGAAAAACATTAGCTCTCATTTGAGAGTCAAAAGACTTCCAGCATACTGGAGTCATTGCTGTTGGACCAGCCAAAGGCTCTGAAAAGTTACATGTTGAGTTTTCCCTTAAGAGTTTTTTCCTTTCAGCTAGGTAACCCTCAGCATGGTCATTAAGGTCACTTTACAAACACACACAAATACAGAGAAAGCCATCTGCTTAGGTAGTGATAGCATCATAGAAGTGAAAGAAAACGTTAGCTTTATGAGTAGCAGTAGCAGTGGAAAACCTCTCCATGGTCTGGTGTCTTCACTTAAGAGTATGTTGTGCAAATTTAGCCTAAGCTGAATGCAACAGTGTTAAACAGACACTATTTGAAAGCATGTTTCTGCGCACATCCTGTATGAGTGTGTGTGTGTGTGTATATATATGTGTGCATGTGTGTATGTTATGTCTGTGACATAGCAACAGAGAGAGAGAGACAGGGGGACAGGGAGAGACAGACAGACGGAGAGGGAGAAGGGAAGGTTGTGTGTCTCTCTAAGAATGTAATATCTTTTACAGTACGGGTGTAGTTGTCTGTTTTTCTGCCTCCTCTTCCATGAAGTGACCTGAGAATTTGCATGACCATTCATAGGTCATTGATACATGACATAAGATCATTCACTCCTTTTCAGACAAATTGAGATGGTCATAAGTAATGCACTCCCACTCATGGTTAAACCCTGTTACTGGAAATAGCTTGAGGAGAAATGGCTGCTTTGTAAAGCTAAAGAGCGTCTGACCTTTTGTAATTGTCACAGGTTAAATACTGTTTACCTGAAGTACTTGTGAAAGTGAAGTGGTATGTGAAATAGTGCAGTGCTTTGATTCGTCAAGTACTGAATCAGGATTATGGATGAAACTGTCATGTTTCTGAATGAATTCTGCCCGTGTAAAATGAGCACAAACTATGACTTATCAGAAAAATTCTCTACATATAGCTGGTTATCACATACTGTAGAGCCACAGGATGACCATCTAACTTATTTAGGCATCTGCCAATGAAATAGTTGTACAATGTTGATCTTAGAATCGTTCCACACTTTCTTTTAAACCGTGGGTTTTATTCTTCTGTTCTGTGGGGAAAATATATAGATATATTTGTCATGCTTAACTCTTACATTACGTTTCAGGTTGTTATACTTATCACTGAATGTGACATGTGAAGTTTCTCTCTGAACATTTGAAGAGGGAACTCTGAACATGATATATCTGTAGGTGTGAAGAATCATGATGTAAGTTTATCTTTAAAAATATATCTTTATGACAGGAATGGATTCTGTAGATTTTTCCATTAGGCAATAACAGCCCAGTAATTAAATGTGGGATAATGTGTCTGTCAGGATGCCTAATATTTAATATGTTTTGATGTTAAACTCAGTGTGCTGTAACATGAAGGGTCTGCCTCACAGCTCCAAAGTCTGAAGTTCAGATTTGACCTCTTGTCACTGCTTGTATGGAATTTGTACATTGTCTATCCAGCGGTCTAAACTTGCACATGCTCAGTTATTACCCACAAACAGTATGTCACAGTTTTCTGGAAGAGAACCAGATCATCTTATTTTGAGATGTAGGTTTTCATCCTATCCACTTCTCAGTTGGCATATGCCATGGTGCACATACATTTTTAGGGCCAAGAAACAATTCTGCCTGTAAACAACAAAGGTCTAACTATAAATTCTCCAAACTGGATGCTTTTCAAACCTTGGCAGTGTGTTTATGTCTTGCCCATAAAAACAAACAGGAGGGGAGATGAGACAGACCCACACTTAGTTTTAACACATTTAATTTAATGCTGACAGTATAGGCACAAATGTCATGGAATATCACAAAGCAGTGGTCCCAAGATCCCATAGTGCTGTACCTCTTTACATAGGAACTTTACTGGGCAAGTGCTTATAAGACCATAAGAGGCCTAGCGATGAACACCTTTAAACAGACACAATTATAGGTTCTTGCCACCCTATAGGAGTGCTTAATGTTTCCCACCTTCCAAATCAAATATATAGCCCAATATGTTCTGGGGTATACTGTTGTATGCCTTCCTCAGGTTAACATATATAGAGAAAGCACTGGCAAATTCCCAATATCCCTGCAGTAGCTGTGCAGGGACAAAAAGCTGATGAGTGCTCCTCAGGCAGGTTAGAAACTGCATTGGTCTTCCTGTAATCTCGTCCATATTAAGTTATCCATCTCTTGATGCTGATGCATGCCTCTCAGTCTTTTAGTACAATAAATCTGGACAGAGCCTGACTTAGTGGGGGGACAAAGGCCTAAAATTAGGGTCAGATTTAACTATTGTTCTTATAAACTCAGAAAGTTGCTAGAATACCAAGATTTACATTAGCATGCATTTTCTGAAAGAAATTAAATCTTAACCTCAAATGTATATCATTATTTAGTGACTTCAGTCCTGAGATCATCCCAGTGATTTGCTAGAAAAACCACAAATATTTTGAGGAATAGACCAAAAATATGAAGCAAAAATCTGGACACTAGAGAAGAATGCGCTGAAGCTTCCTTTCATGGTATTTATTCTGGATCATTGTGACAGCATCTCCCTTAGGTTGTCAGGTAGTCACTTTCATCATCTACGGAGAATGTAGAGTAGGGCTGCTTATTGCTGTCTTTAGAAGTGTGTGTCACTACTGTTCTGTATGGTTGTCTCACAGTCTGCTAAAGAGTTACCTTCAAAGTTTGTCTGTTGTCTAACTCTGAAGTAAATGTGAACAATCTTCATCAGAACAACCATCTTGCTCACATAACTCTACAGAGAGGCATTGTTAGTGGCTGTTATAATTTTCCTTTTTCCTCTCTCTCTCTCTTTTTTTTTTTTTTTTTTTTTCTGACCAGGTAAACCCAATAGGCATAAAGCCCTTTTGTCAGTGGTAATGTAGCAGTGTTGTCTGGTTAAGTGACTTGCTCACAGTATAAAGAATGCAGCTGAATGCTGAGGGAATCAAACTTGAGGACTACAAGGGAAAGCTCAACATCAGTCCTCTGCACTGTACTGTCAGACAAGCTTGAAAGCAGATGGCTCAGACAGTCGGGGTTTTCAGGGCTACTGAAGAAGCATATTAGTTTAGACAAGACATTAGACTTTATAAGATTTAAGCTTTAGCTTGTTCTAGAGTTTAGTGTCTTACTCTTGTGGTTTTATATAATTGTTTTTATTGTCTTCATTAGGATTTTAAGATTACTTAAAGCCTTAAGGTGCACTGACATGAATAAAGACAATTTATTAATATGCTTTACCTTATCTTGCTAGGGTAACAAAAAAAATAAATGTGTGTAATCTTGAAGAGTGTGAGTCTGTCATTGCATAATGTGCTTGAAACTCCAAACTGGAACATTAAGCGTGGGAGCACACCTTTACTGTTATATAAAGCGTTACAGTTTTAGATCAACAGTGTTTCATTTGGGTTTAGCATCTGTCGTTATTTATATGTATCTGCCATGAGACCTGGTGTCAGCATTGTGTGACATGCTCAGCTTCTTTGATTCGCTTTGAAAAAGAAATATGTCAACGATATGCATTTTAGAATGGGTCACTTAAGAGACCATCTGCTTTGTGTGTGGTCAGATGTAAGTCATTGCCACAGACTAAAGCAGTGGTCTCAAACTCTGAAACCACAGGCTAGATGTGACCTATTTGTTTTTTCAGTCTAGCCTGCCGACCTCTCCCTAAACCTGTCCAGCTTGCCCTCGTCTGTTAAAAAGTAAAAGTATCTGGTCAGTTTGGGATCCAAACCACATTGGCAAATAAATAGGCAAACAACCAATCACACACAAAACACATTGGAAAATACTTGTTTTTGTGCCTCATATTGCTGTAGCAGCTCCTCTCTCTTATTGGGCTGACTGAAGAGCTAATGTGGGAGGGACTTAGTGGTATGCAAAGCAGATCAGTTTTGAACTCCAGAAAGTAGCAGTATGAGAGACCTAACTAGAGGGGGTATCTCATACGGTGGTGTGTTTCATAAAATTGATTTGTACAGCAGTTTGTCGCATATGCCACGTGAGCTGCACTTCTGTTTATGAGGTTCAGATCACTTGGTATTATGAAACACATGCGGGAATGTGAGATACTCATTTCTGCAGTGTGTGTGTGTGTGTGTGTGTGTGTGTGTGTGTGTGTGTGTGTGGGCATGCATAAATGTGACTACTATGTTGTCCGCTATGTTTGTTTTCTTTTTTTAAGAATGCCTTTTTGGCATTTTTTTTTTAATTAGGTCATCATCAGTCTAGCACTCAGCTTAGTGGACTCAGTCACTTGAGTCTGTGACCACTACATTAGAGGTACTATTAGCTAAATTATTTCTGAAAAAAATTTACAGTCCTCCTCCCTCCATCCCTCTTGTGCTCCAAATGTAAATGGCCAATTAACATAATTTAAAGAGTAATTCTTAAAGGCAGCAAACTGTTTCCTTAATTGTAATTAGAGACACAAGTGTTTTTTTCACTGAACCTGTAACTCAGCACCACTAATATGCATGTCTTTGCATTTTAATGACATGGTAATTGCCTGCCATTTGCACATTTACATTTCCGATTATGTTGAAAGGGAAGACTTTCTAGTTTCCTGTGATTTTTTTTCTAAGATTTGTGCTCCTGTTTGAAGAATAAGTAAACACATTCAGCATTGTGAAGAAAACAACAATTTAAATGGTAGACTTTTTTTTAACCTGTATTGAGCCTATGTCAGGTCTAACATTAACACTTTTGGGCTGCCAAACAACAGAGTTACTGCTGATGACCTCTACACAAATTATCTTTACCTGCTTTTCATCTGTAATAGGATGTATAACATTTAAGCTGTGTCAAGCAGTACAATGGCCAGTTCCAAAAAAACTGACTACTTGAGGAAATGGATGATCTGAGCTGCAGCCTTGGGATTTGCTGGTAAGAGTGATTTCCAAGGAGACGGCTGCTTTTGGATCTGTTATATTTGTTAGCTGGATAACAAGTAATGTCTCTCTCTTTCTCTTTCTGTAATTTATTCTGGATGTTTAATTCCTAGTCTGAAATACAAGAATTCAGTGAGCATCTGTGTTATTCTGTGCACTTCTAAGCAACCTTAAACAACATCCATTAGTAAGGTTTTTTTGGAGAAAGATAAGTTTTATTATCATTTTTATGCTGCATTATCCATAGTGATTTTAATTTTCAAGTGAAATTACAACTGTTTATCCTTTCTATTCCCTCCAAGACTATATGTGCTTTTCTACATACCTGTTCAGTATGGAGAGCATTTGCTTGCCTTGGCACAACTTCATAAAGCCATATTATCTTCCATTATACTTAATTGGTTAAAAAACAAAGCATTATTAACACAGGACAGACAAAGGTATAATACTTGCAACTTTCTTGTGCATAATGTGTATGTCTAATGATCCATGTAAAAGTGAGCTGATGAAATAATTATTAAACCAGCCCACATAACTGTGCTTTATCATTTAAGGAATATAAGGTAAAAAGGAGTTATGTATAACCTAAATGTCTGTGGAGATTCCGTTCTGCCTCAGTGATAAGTCTTATATCTCCATGGACTGGAATTCAGTCCTGATTGATGGTCACTTTCGGTGTGGAGATGGCATGTTTTCTCCATGCTTGCTCTAGTTTTCTCAGAGTGCACCAGTTTTCTTCCAAAATGTACTGGGTGATTTGGTTATAATTAATCATCTGTAATCTGTCCATCTATATGATGATCACTTGTACATGAAAATGGCCCACAGATCAGACCTGTTAGCAAATGCTAAATGACAGGTTTTAAGCACCTAAGCTAGCTACTTCCATACATCTCAGGAGTGACGGTGTCCACCTCCGTCCATTTCAGAGATACCAAGCCTTTGGTTCCCACCATGTTATACATTTCCCCTTTCCTAGGCAAAGTATAAGATGGGTGATGTTGTGCTGACTACTTGAACAGCATTGGGTAGAAGGGGCCTTAATGAGGCAGGCAGGGAATGAGATTCACAACCAAGTAAAGACTGTTAGTACAGCCCTTCATGTATTACCCCAAAGAAAGGGGTGAATCAATACTCCGAAGTTCAGAATAATAATTCCTCAGTGTCGTATCTCCCATCATATCCTTACTTTCATGCTTAACCTTGTGCTTCAAATTAGGGCAAACAAAGAGGCTGTAAATTTAATAAACATACAGACACTGAGCATCTCAGCCTGTGAGTGTGGCTGTGTGATAGAGCACTCCTATATGCTTTTCCATAATAAACATACAAGTCAAACAGACACTGAGTATCTCAGCATTTTAGTATGCGACAGATCACTCCTATATGCTTTTCCTTAATAAACATACAGGTTAGACATGCACTGAGCATCTCAGCCTGTGAGTATGACTGTGTAATAGATCACTCCTATATGCTTTTCCTTAATAAACATACAGGTTAGACAAACACTGAGTATCTCAGCCTGTGAGTATGGCTGTGTGATAGATCACTCCTATATGCTTTTCCTTAATAAACATACAGGTTAGACACACACTGAGCATCTCAGCCTGTGAGTATAGCTGTGTGATAGATCACTCCTATATGCTTTTCCGTAATACACATACAGGTTAGACAGACACTGAGCATCTCAGCCTGTAAGTATGGCTGTGTGATAGATCACTCCTATATGCTTTTCCTTAATAAACATACAAGTTAGACAGACACTGAGCATCTCAGGCTGTGAGTGTGGCTGTGTGATAGATCACTCCTGTATGCTTTTCCGTAATAAACATACAGGTCAAACAGACACTGAGCATCTCAGCCTGTTAGTATGGCTGAGTGGTAGATCACTCCTATATGCTTTTCCATAATAAACATACAGGTCAAACAGACACTGAGCATCTCAGCCTGTGAGTATGGCTGTGTGATAGATCACTCCTATATGTTTTTCCATACCAGATACAATGAAACATACAAACACCCATGGAGCAGCAGGTTTCTGGAACATGTGTACTACATGAGGCTCAGAGAAAAGGTACTGCTTGACTAGTCTGGGTTTAATACATTTTGGGAAGATTGAGCCCTCCCCCCGAATACCCAAATCATATGCCTGAGATAAACAGATCTACATGCCTCTTAAGTCTCTTGGAAGCAGGTACAGTGGCACAGCAAAATTGTCACCTCACAGCAAGTGGTTTTCCAATTCAGTTCTTGTCTGGGGTTCCTTCTGTGTGGAGTCTGCATGTCCTCCCTTTGTTTATGTGAGTTTTCTCTGGAAGCTTTGCTTTCTT